>NW_027526335.1:124453151-124538387 GCF_048455015.1 Haemaphysalis longicornis | reverse complement strand
TATTGGCAAATTTTTATTCAACTACGGAGCCTTATTCATTTATTTATTATATAGTTGAAGGGCATTTCATGAAACTCTTTGGGCCATTTGGTTCGCTGAAAGCGGGAATGGGTCCTTTTTTTAACATGTCACCGTCTCAGTCCTTTGCTTCCCCTGTCTAAACATGCTGCGCTTGAAAGCCCTTCACCGTCCGCATGCGTCATCAACTTCTAGTTGTTTCATTCCTACAGGTTTAGAAGACGATCATAATTTAGATTAGCCTAATTTAGTTCAGCAGCCTCTAAAAGTTTTTTTTTTTTCAATTATTAGAGGGCTTGCTCAATGGGAGGGATTGGTTTCCTCCGTGTTCGGTCGCTGCGTGCACTCGGGCGGTATGACGGCACCGGGAAAATAACCATAATTTTCCCGCTGAGACCACTGTTGGAAACGCAGAAGATAACATGGAGACAGATTACAAGTTAGTTTTCCACCGTCTTCATCGTCTTCTTAGCAGTAAAACAGAGTAAGGATGATAACAACCACCTTTAAGGCAACTGTTAAAAATGAGAAGATCGGAGGCATAATCAGCTTCCTCTGGACAGAACCGAAAAAGAAGAAAATGTAACTTGGCACCAGTAGTACGCATTAATCGCTTGTTATTCATATCTTGTTTCGCACGATGTACAAATGGGGCCTGTTCTAGTTTTTGTTTCAGTTTTACTCGGTACTCGTGCGGTCCGTAGGAATATGGGTGAGAAGCACCAGTGTACCCCGTGTTCGAAGTCTTAAAGAACCCAGTCTTACCGGTGTTGGGGTATCAGTGCTTACACTTCTTTTATCACAGTAGAATGGCCAGTATCATAGCAAAGTCTATGAGGCTATCTACTCTCCTCGTGCAGTACTGTAGGGTAACCGATCTTAGATTGTCGCCTAAAGAGTAAATTGCGTAGAATCGACATGTCGACCATCGCAGTTGTAGCCATCGTCTCCAATTTAAGTAAAAAAAAACAGTAGGCAAGGCAATCATCACAGGCGATTCGTCTAAAAGATCAAAGTGAACAACCATAAATGTCACCGCAGCAATTGTTGACGCAGGCGATTTCAATACTTCACAAGTGTTGTCGCATACATTTTCGCCCCTTTCATTTTCACATGCAAAAGCGACAAGCCCACATCGCGTCTAGGCACACGTTTCTATCATATAAGTGTTCGCTCTCGCTCTTTCTCTCTCTCTGTCTCTCTCTCCCTCTCTCTCTCTCTCTCTCTCTCTCTCTCCCTCTCTCTCTCTCTCTCTCTCTCCCTCTCTCTCTCTCTCTCTCTGTCTCTCTCACTCATACCCAGCAAGTGTCTTATCGTGTTTTCTTGGATATTCATTTGGGCACCCACTGTTCAATCTTGGGTTCATTTATGCAACGCCTGATATTGTTTCAGTATCGTCCTCAGGTGATATCTGCTTAGTTCATGCTTTGTAACAGCCTGGTTTGATTATGTGAATAGAAGCGCGCCATTTTGACGAAGAAGATATAAAGCCTACGCAATGAAAAGGAAAGCCCAGTCAACAAATAAATGACCGCCACTCTCAAATCTCGTCGGTAATTATGTTAGCCTTCGCTCTCTTTAGTTCATTCTGCGCTAGGTTGCTTTTTTCTGTGGTCATGGATAAACTAAAGTTTATGTGTTGGCCCCTTTTTTGTTTTGCTTGATGACGTTCCCGCATGAACAGCGAAGGTAATCTGCGCCACCGGCTGCTAATCGAGTTCGGACCTGGGAACCTGTGCGCACTTTTTGTTTATTGTTGATTGCTGTTCTACGAAAAGTGCTTTCTTTGTGGTCTTCCGATTATTGCTGCCCTTCTCGGAGCCTTAATAAAGGTTTCAGCTTATTATATCACGTCGGTGCAAATATCTTTATTTTTCGGTACCACTTGATGAGGGCTGTACTGCCTGTTTATTTTTCCGGTCAGTCGCTATCTCCGCTTTGGCAAGCATTACCGCGATCAAAAGTTAAAGGGAAAAGTACGGGCGAACGGTCAAAGGGCTCCGACGGAGGGTCACCATGCGGGTGGAAGCATTACGCTAGGCAGATAAAGGTTACTGTTTTAATGCATCAATGGTTCCCTGCGCAATGAGAACTTATTTTATCTACCTTTCTTCAGTTATTCTTGTAGATTTCGGCTTCCTGAGTTTGCGTTGCCCGAAACAGCAATGGATAACAGGGTAGTTCTTTGGCTTAGTGTCCGCTTACCTTTATTTTCATTTTTGATAGACAGCATTCTTCCTCGCCATTTTACTTCGCGTTTTTATTCTGCAATGCACCTAGTTAGCGTTTCAGTTAGCCACCTTGTGAATGGCATTTTTTCAGCGAATTTCGCATGAGACCCCAGCAGAATTGATGTCCTTGTCGACATCGTTCATCAAAAAAATATTGGGATGGGATTGCCCACCTGTAGCTTTTCAGGTGATCACATCACTTTTCGGGAGAGGCAAGAACTTAAAATACTTTTCCACCGTAGTATACAGAAACATAGCCCCCGCAGTGCCTTAACTGGTGAAAGTTAGAGTCCCTAAATGAGCTTTCAGTGTACCGCCACGTAGGCACGAAAGTGATGAACGGCGGCTGTTTTGGTGTTTATCACTGTGGGCAGATTGCCGCGTCGGCGGCCTCGTCGCGTACTTTGACTGGGGAGAATGTACACAATACTGCCGAAGACGCAGCAAAACGGTATTGCCGCACAAACGTCTTCAGCTGAAATGCTGCGAAGAGCGGTGTTTTGATTCGCGTTCGGTACGACGACTGCCGTGCACAGCCGCAGAACAGGGGTGGGGGCGTGGGGGCGCAAGCTACGACTACCACATTTGACCGACCAAAAACGCATAATCAAGAAAATGGCTCCCGCCACGAACTGTCGTACTGGAAACAAATGTCATGTGAAGCGAAGAAACCATTATTCATAGCGTCCGCACGGAACAATAGGAGAAAAGAGTGCCGATTCTCTGAAACCTTCTCAAGAGCACTAGTGAGATTGTCGTATACTGTCACAACGTCAGCCTGTAGCAAAATATTTTCTGACGCAGCGGTCAGTTACACTCTTCAAAAATACACAAAACAACCCTCTCCGCCCCCGAAAACCATGGAACAAAAAGAAACTGATCCCATCTGTCAGAGGCTTTTCATTTCACGAAGCTGGTATGGGTGTTTCTGTCAACGCACTACATGCAGCTCCAGCTCTTGTAACTGCGATCTGTTCGGTTGTGCCGTGTTAACATATTCTCGGTTGGCCACTAGCGGCTACAGTTGACGCTAATAATCGTAGCACCAGAAATGTATATCTCCAATACACCCACAGAACCGGCGTGCTACAAACAGAACACGTTCAACACTACATAGAAGGGCTTTCCGGCGCACCGAAATGCTCACAGTGCGGCCAATACTCCAAAAATTAAAACGCCGCCCGGACATGCGTACACATACAAGCCAACCTGAGATCTTTCCTTCCAAGCACTTCCTGCCACAGAGCTTCCTTCTAGGTGGGACGCGTGGGTCACACCCCCTAAGTAGCTTATAGTGCGCTGTTATATTTATCTTATTTATTCATTGATACTGCCATTCCCATAACAGGGATTTTACCAGTGAGGGTGAAATATTTTTTTACAATGTTGGAACTCTACAACATATGTAAAAAACACAAAAAATAAAATAGCAAGATATGAACAACAGAGCCAGATTTGCTGCAAATAAGAACAAGGACGGCTCGAAGAATTGGTTGTTTGTTAGTTCATTCCAGTCAGTTACGTTACGCGGGAAAAAGAAATATCTGAAGCATGTATTTCATGACCGAAAACGGGTTATTGTCAGTTGAAGCCTTTGGCGGGTTGCGTACCCAGATGACAATGAAATAATATCAGAAACATCAAGCTTGTAATGCGCGTTAATAATTTGGTATAGAAATGTAAGTCTTATTAAACTATTTCTTTTGGTAAGCGAAGGTTCATTGGCAAGTTCTACAAGTTCAGTTATACAGGTGCGTCCAAGATTGTTAAAGATAGAGCAAACTGCCTGTTGCTGCAAGTTTTCTCATTTATTCTAGTTAGCTTTAGTGAAGGGTTCCTAAATATCACCTGAGTAATTCCCACCAAAAACACCCCACGACTCGAAAAGTCCCTGTACCCCAGCCAAGAAGACGAGCAGTCATTGGGACACAGGCTCCGAAGCAAAGTTCTCTCTCTTTCTCTCTCTCTCTCTCTCTATGTCTCTCTCTCTCTTTCTGCTTGTATAACAATGAATTAACCTATTACAGGTATACGCGGTCCATACAGTAGTATAAATGCTGACGTACACCTACCGTTGCGGGTTACATTTAACACTGGATGTAAATTCCGTTTCTGGTTTCTTAGAAGGGGGCAGGAGCCAATATAGGTGCAATTCTGGTGTGTGCGTTTATCGCATCAGTCTGTGGAGTTGTGTGGAACTCGTTTTTGGCTTCAGCTTGATGCTGATGGGTTTCTCTGTCCGGGTGATATAGAGCATAACCAGGAGCACAAGAATGATCCGAAATCTTTTTAACACATAGAGATCTCGCCTAAAGGAGAGCAGACCTTTTCCATGATTCTGTTCAGCTTCTGTGGAGACAACAAAGCGCGTACAAAAAAAAACATGTCCTTTCATGCCATACGAGCATGGCAGTACGGGAGGGGGGATAAAAATCGGGTTATAGATGTACTTTCAGAGGCATGAACTCTGACTGCGACCTCACCCGTAAAATGAACTCGGTTATGTCATAAATGATGGCGAACGCAACAAAAAAATGTCATGTCTCTTTGTTCAACTGCGATGTTAAACCAAGGGGAATTAAAAATGTGCAGCATTAATTACTATAATTTGTTTATTTACCGGCTTAGTTCGATCTGTCCCTTCCAGCTTTGCCAGAATACTTCGTAAGCTGCCTACTACGATTTGCGCGTTTGTATAGCGAATTTCAAGAGTTTTCATGCGCCTTTCTTCATAAGCCTTACTTTGGAATACTCCATTGAGTTGAAGCGATTAGCCGGGCATCTGTATGGCGCCACCGAGAGCAAATTCGAGGTATCTTTGATTCCTGCTGTTCTATTATGGTCAGATTACTGTGGTTTGACATGCCACTTAAAAAGATACATCATGATTTCTTCATTCAGCGTTAGCATACGCATCTTCCGTGCCTTTTATAGTTAATTGAGAAACGATTGTGGCCTCGTTGTGGTTGTTAATTAAGTAAGTTGAGACATTGAGGTGCCTGAAGCATTTTGATGACATCAGCTCATTCATCTGCTCCTTTTCGACAACTTACACACCAAAAGTCAAATATATATTTAAATGATTGATAGGAACGCATGAGGCTTTGTATTGAATTATATAATAATCTATGAGATCCTTTTATTCCGCTCCGTATATCTTAGTATTGAATTTGAGACTCCGGCAGTAGCCGTATGAGAACTTCTGTTCCAAAGAAATGCAGAAAACAGAAAGGAAAACTGGCCTCTCTAGCGAATTCCACTTCTAGGTTAACAGCACACAACTTATTGGGATTCAGTGCACTAGTCAATAAAGAGTGCAGAGCGAGACGCCAAGTATGGGTGAACAGTTTGAAAAATATGGAGGGAGCTACCGTCGTCCTCGAAAACAATTTTCTCTTTACTACAGCGCTTTTAAACGGAATCCACATCACGTCTCGTCCCTCCACCGGAGCGACGAAAAAGTGGGCTTCTTCGAAACTTCAGACGAAGCGAAGAAATTTGATTTCAACCGCGTCTGCTCCACCGGGTTGCATCGGCCGATACCATGGCCGGTAAACCCTTTGAAGTTGTGCCGTTGTTTTCACATTGCTTGTGCTCGACGGGGCAGAGAGCTGCTGTGTCTCTGTCCGCGGAAAGGCAAGAACAGTTGCAGAAGCAGATTTGAGTCGAAATATATTGGACTTTCCGAAGCTGCCGTTCGTAGAACAAAAAGCTACAGAAATATTGGAGTTGTCAACCGAAGCGGGAGCATCCTTACATCTCTAGACTGTTTCAACTACATATCATTTCCTTGTTGGTACCTGAAAAACACGTGAACCAAGACACTGTTTGTTTTCTCTTTGCGTGACTAATTTCAGGGTGCTGGATTAGGTATACTTCCTCCATTTCCTGTGTTCATTTTTTGTTGTCATCATAATGTTATTTCGGTCGCATTCAATTAGTTTTTTAGTTGATCGAATAAAGGCGGTAGATAAGGAAGACCTTGGCGATTTGGGCTGCGTTCCTATTCGCGTATAGCTTAGTACAAAGGTTACTTGGCCTTCTAATTGAACGTCTAAAGAAACAAGAATTGGAACGGCACCGCGACCATCAACATAGGCTAAAACTTCGTAGCAGACATGTTAATAAGCTAGAGCCGTTGTTTCGTAAGAAATCATAGCATTTTTGCTATTCACACTAAGTTACTTAAAAACTTTAGAGTGTCTTCTTCGCCAGTAGTAAATAACCACAATATTTAAATAAAAGAATAAGCGAGTTTGTTACAACTCTAATGTGTACGAAGATGGCACTGGCGTCGTTTTTTAGGTTAGACCCGAAGGTAGCCTGGCCGCAGTCTTTGCGAAGCAGTCTACGTCGCCGTCTTCGTTCGAATTTGTTCGGGGCTTAACGTGGCCAGCTGTCCGTGAAGGCGGCAACGCAGGCGTCTAACGGGTAAATTGGTACACACCTTTGTTACGGCACGTTTTTAATTTTTCTAGGGCATTCTCGCTGCCTCCATCTGACATATACTCCAGAATTTGGCTCTAAATAGCCAAATGGGGCGGCGTATTCTTTTAATGAGCTACGTGCTTTCCGTGATTGGTGCATGTTATCGTAGTCAAAATTTTACAATTAGATTGAATAGACACCGTAATTTTGGCATTTTCGCGTTTTTGTGCAAATTGAAAGCAAGCACAAGGCCGAATATCCTGTTCGCGTTTGCGAACTCGGCACAGAGTGCTTAAATATTGCAAAACACCTTTACGTGGGCCCTGGGGATTCGGGACTGAGTGAGAAATGGTATGTCAGCTTTAAGGACTGTTTCTCGGCGGCATTTGGAGCCCACGTCTGAACGGAGTAGCTTTTGTACAGAAAAGGCAACGAGTAGCCACGCCTCGATCCACTATCCCCATCAAACTGGGCCGAAGCAATTTACACTGACGCGTAGCTTTTCACTGCATGTGGAAGATATTTACGAAGCCAGAACGGAAAATACAAAAACATTTGGGGTGTCCGGGAAAAATAACAAATCAGGAGTACTCAAAATGCCGTGTACGTACGTAAAAATTGGAGGTACCTGCTGGGTAAAATGCTCTCGTCGAAAAACAGCAGCAGCAGCAGCAATGGCCTTATTCGGGACACCATAAAATCGGCGTGCATCGTTATGTATCCGCTATGATCTGGAACGGTTCCCCTACTTCATACTGTATGTCCAAATGTTGATTAATGGAGCTTGCGAAAACTCATGTTCTTCTCCTCGCCGTCCTTATTGCGCTGCTCGCAGTATTGCACCGTACAAACAACAAGCCCAAATCGTTTTCGTAAAGTATTGTCCGTGTCACTATAAGTATGCTGTTATTACAGTTGTGTTTGAGGTTTATTCGAAGATGTTCCTAAAACAATATTTTTTAGTGCACCTAGTTTAGAAAATACAAGACTGAAAACTATTTTGAAAGGTGCGCTTTCACGAGGTGTGTCTCCTCCAGAGGGACGCCCAGAAGTACACGTGCTTGTTTACAGGCACTCTAGTTGTGGTTCCCCCCTTGGAAGAACACTTCCTCTTTTCACATCCGGTTCCGTGCACTTATCCTACACTCTCACTTTATTCGGTACTTAATTATGCACAAGGAACGTTCGAGTGAGTACGAAAGTACGAACACGCTTCCGCTGTAATGGCAGCGTACTTATCCTGGCCGGAACAATTCATTACGAAAGCGATTGGGGCTGGTTGTTTGTAGGGTGAACTACTGTGGTAACGAAATAAGGACGGCAAGGAGAAGCACTTCCTTGACGAGGGATCTTGTGCGTTGGTGCAGTAGCACCGACGGCGGGGATTACTATCATACATTTACTAACCTCCTTGCACAGTACAATCACAATGAAACTCATCTTCACGCCCTTTGTTTGGAATCATACAAAAAAGAATTACGCCCCACACATAAAGATGCGCGCTGGTAGACATATTCGGAGACATATGCAAGCGAGCACACATGCCAACATGTATGCACGTGCGCTCGCCCACTCAGATACACATACATTGGTACTCCCGCACATAAGCGTACGTTAATGGGAGCCCTCATATACCCACAAACTCCTACACGTATTATGCGCACACACGCACCCACATGCACGTAAGACGCATGCATTAACGCCCGTGTGTTCGCGAAAGAAAACGAGCGTATGGTAAAACGACAAAGAGTAATACGAAATCGAGATAATGTCGCCTTATTAGATATAAGTGGTATTGGGCAGCGGGAAAGGCTTAAAAATAGCCGCCTGAGTCCGTTCGCAAAAAAACAACACTCGTCTACAAATACTCTGGCAGCTGGCATCTCTGCTCCACTGTTCATAACTTCAACACGACAAAGGCTGCAAAAATATCGAAAAAAGAACAAAAAGCAAAAAATTGCTTGCTCTCAGTGTTTGCTATTTACGAAAAAAAAAGTTGGAATTCGGTACTCCTTGCGTGGGTTGATTTTAGATTGGTAGGGGTTAGAAATATTACTGCTTTTCATGTGGTTCTCATCTCAGAATATATCAGAACAGGAGGAAGCTGCAACAACCTTTTTACACATTTTAACTTCCCTGTTTATTTGTCCTCGAAACTCTAGACAACTCTGCTTGCTATTCAGGCTAACTGTAGGCGGGTATGCCCAACGACCCGCACGATGGATTTAGATATTCACGGTATACGCATGTTGGACATCTACGCATATAGGTTTTGCGTTGTCTGTCACCCGAGAAGAGGCTGTGCCTTGAAATATTTTGCTTAGACCCTATAAAAATTATTTCAGTGGAAGACCGCAAATCAAAGCCGTATTTGCAGTCAACATTTCCTCATTGCTCGGTTAACTATTGCTCACCAGTCACTGCCCAGTAGACTGTTCTGCATGCAAGCTGGTTTCTTTTAAACTGAAAATAAATCGAATCAGCTAATCGACCCTTATGCGGTGGAACAAAAATGTGACAAAGCCATATACTCGAACAGAATTTTGATGTAAAATCATACAGCACAATCCAGATAGGCTGGCCGCCCTGGTAGTATGAACAAGTAAAAGCTTAAAAAATAACACCTTCCGTTTCGTAGGAGACATACATGGCAATAATAGAACGCATCTTCTTCGCCGTTCATCATGCATTATGACCGTTGTCGTGAAAACCAGGAGTGGATGACAGTCTATGAGTATGGCAAAGCCCAGTAGGGTTCCTCCGTCTTCGCTTTCCATCAACGCTATGCTCGAGAGATGCGACTGTTGTATGCATTACGCGCACAAACCGGCGTATTGCCATGTGAGCATCATTGCAAGGGAAGTTAATATGCAGTGATTCCATGTAAAAGTTTCAAATCCTGCTCGTGTAGTTCCTATTAGGCCATTTTAGAAGACATAAAACCGGATAATTTATGCGTAATTATAATTTACAACTTGACCTATTGCATTCAATTGTTTGTGCTTAGAAGGGAGGAAACAGTAAGGTTAACGGTGTGTTGTTCCTCGTTTAGCGGTAACCGCTCGCTTTGAAGCTCAGTGAAAATGATTTAATTGTTTTTTGTAAGATGCGACCCGTTTAGGTGAAAATCTTTCAATGAAGTCATAAAGGCAGCATCATTGGTTAATTTATTCCGAAAGAAAGGAAGCAGGAGCCATTAATTTCTTTTGAAAGCATGTTAAATAAATGTGCCTGGAGGTGGCGGAGACGTCCGGGCAAGAAGGGAGGAGTTATAGAACCTGAAAAAAACACTAAAATATAAAAAAATAAAAAGAAGAAACTATACGGCTGGTACTTACTTTCTAAGAAGGTGAAGGCGAAATCCTAGTAGGACTATTTGTTGATCTGTTCTTGAACTTTATGTTAAACATTGCGGCCGCACCAGTCACCACTTGGTCAGCACTACCGACAGCACCCTCCGGAATTCGTTCCGCTCACTAGCCATCTCCAGGCGCACACTGTTCGCCACCGTCGGTAGCTTCAGTTCTCGAGACGGCTGGCATTGCACGTGACGCATCGGCCTAGTCTGTTTTGAAGCAGTCCTTTCCCTTTCCTGGTTGGCGCTGCGAAGCACTTTCTCACAGCCTCCTCGACCCTGTTTTCCCATTGCTCTTTCCCTTTCCTGGCACGCAATCCCGGGTCCGCGCTCCTGGGCTCACGCAAATTCAACTTTTTTTGAACGGTTCGGGGTACCTCATGAAAATGTTAATACTTCTCGCGTTTCAAAAAAGACCGAGACTTTGGAAAGACAAGGCTAACACGGGGGCTAATTGGTTGTACATCTTCTTGAACTGCGCTTCATTAAAACTTCAACACACAAGGGAAGAGCACACAAGGATGGAAAGAAAGGTCGAACTATCGACTCGTTTATTTTCCACAACACACAGAAATATACAAAAAAGACACTTATACGAATCAAGGTTATAAATTGAACCCGTAAAAAACACCCCTCTCGTTTTAGCGCCTCTGCGCATGTGTAAGCAATTCTACCGCGCTATCTGTGACGGTGACTGATGGCATGTTTATGCAAGCGTCTGTTTTCATGACGGCGAAGGCTTCTAGAATCTCCCTTCGTATCTTTTCTCTGCCTCGGCCGATGACACTTGCCTTGGTGAAATCTGGAACGCTGGGGCAATATCCGGCAATGATGAGAATGATCGGCAAGCCTCCCTGGGTGAGTAACCTGCTGGTAGTTTTTCCTATGCTCTCTGAGCCTCCTATTGAAGCCGCGGCCCGACTGTCCAACGTAGCACTTTCCGCATGGTTATGGCAGGTGATAAACAACATCCTTTTTGCATTTTGCAAACTTGTGCTGGCGCTTGTTGGAGCAGGCAGCTGGGGGTTTCTGCGCATTGTTGACCTTTTTACAAAGACCTATCAATTTTCTCAGCACTTTGAACACAACTGGAAGGTCATGTCTTGCAGCAGGCTTTTTACCCCATGTGACCGGCCACGTTTTCTACTTTGAATGTTAACCTTATACTGTCGTTTTCTTATTCTGTACAGTCTGTAGCGCTTTTTCAGCCACTGCCGCTAACAAAACATAAGGAAGGCTGCTTGCCCTTAGCCGGTCTACTTAAACCCTGAGGCTCTCCTCCATCTTGTGCGCCCAAGACTTCCTGAGGCTCGGAATCATGGCAGAATACGCAATGCTTCTCTTCAACAGTTTTGAGTGGGCCAAATCGTATCTCATCAGGTCCTTGTCCCCCCTAGTCATCTATCACCTGCACGTGTGGCTAGCCCCTTCCAGTATCTGCAAGTCCTAGAACCTAATGATCGACTGTTCTGGCGATTCGACCGTAAATTCGAGCCGCTGGGACGCATTTCTGCACAGTGCAACAATTTTTTCTGTAATAACACAGACCTTTTTCTGAAAGGGGTAGCACATGATGTAATCGTCGACAAAGCGGAAGGAAGCCGACACGCCTAGTTATTCCAGTTGTGGTGCTAAGGAATCGTTCCACAGTGCCATAAAGAGATTGGAGAGGGCCCGCGCAAGGCATGCCCCAATGCAAATTCCGTCGCGCAGGCTGTACAATCTTCCAACAAACTGTACGTACAGTGACTGCACGTACAACTGCACCAATTCCAAAAAAACACTGAAACTCGTGCCGCATTCGTTCTAGAACGTAGTGCTTTCAAACCTATTGTCGACAGACACGCACGTTCCCGGTTCATTTTCCTTCAGGAATGCAGTCACCCCTTCTCATCATTGAATCATGTACGGGTCTTGAACCGATCGTTTTGCGAGATGAAGCTGCAGGTATTTCGCAATATGCCTCTGCCGTGTGCCCTTGTCTTCGATAATGACTCTAGGCGGCTTTTCAGGCTTGTGCGTCTCCACTGAGAAGAATGGTTTTGGCATAATTCTTTACTTCCTTTAGCGCTTTTCTCGAGATTCCCATGTTCAAGTCATCCACATAGGTACGCAGCTTCCTTTTTTGTCAAATTCAGCCGTTTGTCATTATAGCACATGTCATGGAAGTTCTCTTGAAGCGCTTCTTTCGCTTTCCTCTCTTGCTCTTCCTTCACCATGAGAACAAATATCCCTGTTTTGTCGGATGTCTGCAACGCCAGGCCATGGCCTTGGAGGTGTTCTACCGTATCCTCTAGATCGCAGCCTCTCACTCTTGCCCTTGAGTATTGCCTAACGCATTGGTCTCCTTCCAAAATGCAAGACACCTTCTGCTGGTCAGGAACTCAGTCGGCTACTGCGTAGACCATGCCTAACAGCTAAGCGGGTGTTGGATGAGGTGGCACGGCAAACGTGAGGGCTTTGTCGAGGATGGCTTTTACCGTGTCGGGCAGCTGGCTTCCCGACAGGTTGACGTGACCCCTGCCCGCTCCTGACTGTCGTCTTCCTCTCGGCAACGTCGCTAAGGCCTTGCTCCAAAGCCCATCCTCGAGTAATTGCCCCAGGCCGGTGAAGTACCTTCATACATAAACCGTACCTCCATGGAAACTGCACGCATAGCGTTTGCAAAATTACGCTAAACAGACGTTTAGCTCGTTATAAGTGGGTAATTCATTATAGTCTACTGCATTGCAACTCTCTTCTTTCCTCTAAAATAATGCGTCGCTCTGTTACCCACGTCAGCGATTATGCAGCGCTTGTTTTGCACTCATCCGTTCTTTGACTCGATTTCTTTTTTAAAGGAGCCATGAAGAGAAAACACAAGTTTGGTTCATTCGAAAGATCGCCTCGTTAGAACTATAACGACACCACTTATAACGCAAACTTCGCTCAAATAAGCTACATTATTAGGAAAAAAGAAAATGACCATGCGACCCACCAGCTCATTTTCCGCACAAGAACCTATGATGTCACTCGAGAATGCTCTGCGATTGGCGGAGGCCGGCAAAAGCAAACGCATGTTACGCAGGGCTTACAGTTTGCATAGCGAGCTAAATGCCCGTGAAACATACTGCACATTCTTTTTATGACAAATGAACGGTGGAGTAAACGGTTGAAGTTCCGAACGAACACGCAAGCATGTATGCCAATGCGTACGAAACTACCGCCAGCCGAACTCGACATCTCGCCGTCGCCACCGTCGCGCAGACAAATTTTTGGGGTTCAAGGCTCTTCGGGGCCAACGAACTGTCCCAGCACGCACAGCCGCGACCTTGCTTGGTGTCGTAATCCCTTCACAGGAGGTTGGCCGTCATATCGCCAACCAGCAAAGGTAAAAATAGAAACAAGGGGAGTAAGGAACACAGAGCAGCAACAAGATAGTGCCACTCGTCGCACAGGTTTCGGTATGGAGGTCGTGTTGGCTTGCTGCTGTCGTTACGAGCTGGTTTACAGTTTAAAACCCCTGAAAACTTCAGTTTGTTCGAGTACTTTACAATGAAATTTCGTTGCTGTGTTTTGAAATGCCCATGTAGTTTGGGCAAATCGTCGAGGGAGTGCGACATCCCCGCCGGTGAGATCTCCTTTCATGTGCTGCCCAACGACGAACCTCGGCGAAGCAAGTGGCTACGTTTTGTGAACTTTGCAAACGGAGGAGAAAGAGAGCTAAAGGAAGTACGAGTGTGCTTGCTTCATTTCCGAGGACGTGATTACGGCAGGGACCCAGACATGCTGGCGCTCGTCGTCGACTTCGTCAAATCGCCATCAAAGCGCTCTGACCTTGGGGAAAAAAATTGCCGTACATACCGCGCATTGACGCTCGAATCTTTCTGGTCGGAGCAGACAGCTCGAGCGAACGGCTTTCCATACACGACACCGGCCAACTGGCATAAGCGATACTGCTACTGAAATTGAAAATACGGCACATACGTACCAGTCTGTATTCGTCCGTCGCGACGGGGCTGACGAGGCATCGGTGCCGACGGCTGGGCGTTCGTCTGTTGTGGTTATCGCGGAATGGTCGCTTTCCCGTCCACCGCGTATCCCACAACTCTTGCCGCTCGTGCACTTAGAAGAATTGAGCGTTCAAGTGGTGTGAGGTTGTTAAATGCAAGCCCGAGCTCCTCGGCGAGAGTTTTGTTCTCCGGATCAGGCGATTCCATGACTAGGGCTGCGGGTGCACTAGGTTTTACTAGTATTTTTAAAATGGCCGCCGTCTCGGTCGACTCCCGTGTGTGGGTGCTATATGGAGTCGACATACTAAGTATCTGTTTCATGGACCGGCTCGTATGACGCCATTGTTAACGTGACGAAATGTGCAATTTTAGCGGGAGATTTAAAATTTTGGCTTAAATTGCATTATTTCTCAGTGAATAAAGCATCATTTGCTTCCGGGAAAGCGCTTGGGGTACTATGAAACACCTAATCTTTCGAATAAAACAAACTTTTGCTTTCTCTCCATGGCTCCTTTAATTTCTCCATCTATGTCTACTATCTGCAAAGAACTTTTGTGAGTTCACACCGTCAACAGCACTTTCACACGCTTGTTCATTACCTAATCACGGCAGTTTTTTTCGGTTAGAACAGTAGGAGACTCAAAAATAGAATTTATGAAAACATTGCTTTGTAGGATACCTTCTATTTTCGTTTCATTTTATTTATCACCCCTTGCATGCGTGAATGTATTTTTACACAAGGGAGGCGGTCACAACCATTTCAGCCAATCACATATAAAAATAATAAAGAAAAATTTGTGCAGAGAAAAAATAGTACCAAGACAAAAAATTTGGAGCTTAGATAACAAAGCAAATTGCTGTAAAAAAACGGAAAATATGCGGCAACAGCTAAAATTAACAAGTGGTTCCTGATAACTTTTTCTTTTCACTGGAGAGAACTTAACCGAAGAGAAGTTTCCTTCAACCTGTCGGAGTAGAGTGTACAAGTTTATTGACAAAACCCATAGTTTATACTGGCTGAGGCAGTTTGCAGTTTTTCCTTGGCTTACTACGTCCCCTTTCCAGTTGGCAATTCCCCGCCTAATGACCGACACAACGCAAGATGTGTTTATTTTTTATGCTTCACTTCAAATGGGAAGCATGCATTCCTCACGGGTGTCGAACCATGCTTTATCTTGTTGAATCCATACTCGTTGCCCCAAATATGCCTTATCACCATTTCGACGCCGCAGTGCTCGGTGTACCGCCCAACATTATTGAAGTCCCTAAATCGACCAGACGCTCCCGTTTATTCCCGGTAGGAGTTTCATCAATATAGAGCACCTATAAACCAAGGCCTAGGCTTCAACTGAAAGCACTTAGGTAAAGCCATTAACCACCTGTGTTTGCCGTCAGGCATGTGTACCTCGTTTATCACACACTCTTTGTTGTCCTTCTCCCGATGTTTCTTCGCGAACTTCGTTTCAGCGATCTATAGAGGAAAGGGTTTGCCCTGGACGCGATATGGCGCACCGGCTTAAAATGGATGTTCCGACCGAGATTCCCTTCTGACAAATGGTGGTTTCTCACGGCGTCGCAACCCATGTCCTTCCGGGTTGTCGTACTTCCAGTTTCATCGCTCGTCCGGCGTGTTCTTCTGCGGGCGAAAAGTCGGAAATTCCGAGGGGAAGGGTCTCCTCACCGCTTTCGTCTATACGCTCGGAAACTCGGGGAGCGCACCGTTTCGCTTTATGTAGGCCGCAGGGAGATTGCTGCTGCACTAGCGTTCGCTTGGTCGCGAGAAGAGTAAAGTATAAACAACTCCTGGTTTACATGGCAGTTTCTGTTTGTTCGAGGATTGCGGTTTCTGGGAAGACAAGCAAGCACAAAAACATGCAGCTTGTTCCGTGGAAAGCGAATGCAAAGTTCGGTCGATGTGGTTTCGAACGAAGTGGTCCCCGGAACAACAAACAGAAACTGCTTCACGATAAGGGCGCTTGGCTTGGATCGATGTTTGCTCCACGTGGTACACCGCACGCTTGAGGTATGTGTACAAAGTGGTCGAAAGAAAGTGCCAAAAGAAGGGCGTATGTCGCCGATGCCAACGCAAGAATACTTCCCGATTAGGGACGCCATTTTGGGGAAGATATTGGCGTTTTTGTAGCAATGGTTTGGGTCAAAATGACCGGGCTGTCAGATGGTAGCCGCTAGCTCCGTACGTTCTTTGAGAAAACGGTGGTTGTGAACGCAGCCAACAGCTGATCAACAAAGGTGCCACGAGAATACACATTGTGTTTCGTTTCCGTCTAGTGCGGACCTTCCGCACCGTCTAGTGCGGCTTCAGGTGCCACTTCTGCCGCCAACGCAACTCCCAGTGTGATAACATATCCCAGCCCAAATGGCGGAGCTGAGGGTTAAAGTAAGCGCTCAATGAACAGCCTCCTTTTCGAAGACCACGTCCGGTCCTTCCTATAACGCTGTACTGTTTGATCACATTGAATGAGAACTGTATCCATCCGTACTTAACAAATATGATGCAGGTAATTGTATACAATATCATACAATGTCACCCTACCAGGAAGCAATTGTTGGTTGGGACAGCTGAGTGCTCCTCCAGAGCAGATAGGTATTTTTTGCCCCTTTAAGTTTACTGCGAGAGCAGTTAAGATGTCTTCACAGACTGCTCAAAACTGATAAAGGAAGGAAAATAAAATGAACCAATTATCGCTTCGGCTTCGAGTTTTGGTCATAATATGCGCAGAACATGCCCGTGAAGGAGCCAAATGAGTTTCTTCGTGGTCGGTGTTATAGCTGAGGCAGGAGTCCAGAAAAGAAGCAGGGGAATTAACAATTATTTTGATTACCGTGTACAAATTTTCCTATCATAAAAATATCGTCCCAACAAGAAGATGTTCGTTTCCCGCCTAACTTCGAAACTAACCCTCACGCTATTGCTGATACTTGGTTGTAGCGCAAATTGACAGTACAACGTCGGAAGATGCTAGACAGTTTTAGCATATCGTTAACGTGTTTGTGCTACCGTTGACCGTGTTCCTGAAAGCTGGAGCTTCCGTTTGCCGGTGAAAACTGTATGACAGGTTTCAGCACGGCGTTTGCAATTTGCGTATTCTGACTTACCGGCCGCCGTGGTGCACGTGGCGACATCTGATGCAGTATAATCGAAACAAATAACGCATAATTTGTTGCTCACAGTTATCTGCTTTCAGTTCAAGTAGCTTCAATGTTACACTTTTTGGTTGAAGCGTACGCAATAAGATTATTTGTTTTGAGAATTCTATAGCCATTACCTGCAAAGCTTCAAAAAAGAAAACGTGATGTCGGTGGTTCCATCTACTGAGCACAGTTTGAACCAAAGTAAGCTAGAATGTACGCCTGCGCTAAATATTCATGCATGAAATTGATAAAATATAATGAAATATTGACTATATAACCTGTACTACCTTGCCCAGCACAATTGTGGAAGCATAAAAGCTGTTTGCGACCTCACAAACTTTTGTGAACTATTTGAGGCGGGCGAGGCTTAGCACGAGTAGGAACGGCCATATTACTCGCCCATACGGAAAAAAAACGTTGTTTGCCATACTCCTGAGCATCCTTTACGAGAAAAAAGCAAAAACAATATCTATTAAAATTATTTTTACGAGTGTACCAAGCATCAAGCGCCCCGACCACGCTGGGTTTGCTATAATCACGACGAGGGGGTGCACTTCGTCTGCTCAGGTGGCGTGGTGGCGATGGAAAAGTAAGTTGCAGTTCATGGAGTCATGCATGCGCAGCCGGCTCCAGAAAATGCGGTAGTCGGTTATGAGAACACGGTAAAGGTATGCTTAAAGTCGATACTAGCGTAGGCAGAATATTTTGTTAAGTAATTATTGGTGTTTATGAAATGAGTTGCCCGTTTTCCACCCTAAAAGTATGCGTACTTACAAAATGTATAGAGCCACAGTATGATTACATGACAGTGGATGCGAAGCACGGCAAACAGCACTATCAAAGTAAAGAACAGTACATCTTGACATTAATTGTCGCTGTTCTTTTATGGGCTTCTCATTCTATTTTAAATGCGTAGCATTGTTTTCTGAGTACCCCCCCCAGCCAGGACCGTGTAAGACCTTGCATTTCCACAATAATGAAGAGTTTGGGAAACTTCCACATTTAGGCGTTACAATCGTTACAGTCGTTACAGTCGTTATAGTCGTTACAGTCGTTAGTCGTTACAGTCGTTTAGTCGTTGCAGTCGTTTCAAACGACCTTTAGTCGTTTGAAAACCAAAAAACAGGATAAACAAAATAGCGATATTGCGATAAGTGTAACGCCCTGCATGTCACCAAAAACTGCAGACTTCGCGGATGTTCGACATTTATTTGTGATAATAACGTTGTTGGGACAGAATTTAGAATAACTAAAGATATTAAAAATTAGCAAAAATGGCGAGCGCTGTAACTCTCTGCATTTCCACAATACTGCACATTTCGCGGAAGTTCCAGCTTTAATCGTTATAATACCTTAAAAGAGATAATTGGCCGAAGACAATTTTGAACACCCAAAGAAAAAGAAAGAGAAAGACTAAAACTTCAACAAAAATGATCTGACAAAATCCAAATATGCATCTTATACACGTCCCGTTAAATCGGAGTAATCAACAAAAAACGTCCGCAAAAGATCTTACAAAATACTAATCCGACAAACTTTACAGTAGAGTTTGCGTCTTTGGAAAAAAAGCCTAATTAGCAAACTAAATACGCTTCATCGTTATAATGACATGAATTTACATCATTGACGAGAAGAAACAAAGGGGACCTCAATAAAAATGAAATAATCCAACGTCTTTCGCTACTCGCAGCCGTATTTGGCTGTATAGAACTCACACTCTATACAAGCGACTTAAGAATTGTACGCATTAGTAGGCAATTCTATGAATTTCTGCAGATTTTTAATTAATTGCAGTTGTTTGGCGAAAGCAACATGCTCGGAAAAGTTCAGACCGAGTTATAAAAGGCTATTTAAAAGGTTGAAATAAAATATGGTCATGGTTTATTTTCCTCTCATGGTTTCCTTGACGTCCCATGCAGTGCGTGTAAGTATAGGCACAGCAGTGCAGTAGCAGTGGCCCCATAGTTAGGCGACTTCGGTATGCAGCTGCCCTTCACTCCCAGCAAAGGAGTGTTTTACCTTAGTTTTTATATCACTAACGATGTACAAAATGCAGTATAAAAATTCTGAAAGTTGTCTAAGATAATGAGTAAACATTCGTTTCATAAAATGCCTCATGATTCGCGCATCTATAAAGTCGGCTTCACTTTTACCTAGAAGGATATTGGGTGGACGGCGTTTTACCAAGAGTAATGTAAACAGATTTATATCAAAGTATGGCAGCACCATTTATTCGTCCGGATGCCCATGAATTATCTGATGCCATAAGTAGGCACTTAACAGTGTTGCTCGCTGTTGCGTGGTGGAGCAATATGGTGTCATGCCCGCCCTGCACATGTTTTTTATATTACGCGGATTCTTCCATTCCCAGGGCAACGGGAGACTTATCCCGCTGATCGGCAAGGAAACACGTGAAACCGTAACTAAAGGTAGTTATGCACTACCGCCTAAGGAGACTTAAGTATCGTCCACCTGATAACTCCCAAAACAATATTCAGCCAACCAAATGTAGGCAACTCGAACTTAATACGATCAATGCTGCCTATCAGTTATCATAGATTTATCCGGGAGCCTACTGACCCTAAATCTATCTGTGTACAGCCTAAAGAGGAGATTTTGCTTATATGCTGTATGGCTGTCCCGAGGACCCTTCTCCTAGCCATATGCACTTACCTAGTCCAGAGAAGTAAGTAAACGCGATGCTCAGCAGCGACCCGTCGATGCAACCTTGGGCCATGACAAGAGCCCTGAAGGTTTCTGGAAGGCATTGTCTCTCCGCCACCCCTAGACACCAATAACCCACCACCCCTTGCATCTTTTTGACAAAATTAGTTTCATTTATTCATCCATTCGTTAAGCTGGCTGATACACAACACACAATTTCCCCTGCCCACAAAGGGTGAAGAGGGTAGAAAAAAAATGAATGCTAAAATTTTGTTTTTTGCCATGTATTAAGCAAAATACTACGTAAGGTAATTACCGAAAATACATTGTTTTTGAGGTTTACCTTTTTTTTGCGATGATGTCGAATCATGGCATAGTTGCAGCGAGACATGTACATGGAATGGCAAAGCAAAATTTCATGTGCCGTGCATACAGCTGAAAACGTGATATTTCGTACGCGCGTGACCAGCAGCAACATAAGGTTTCTATATTCATGGGTATTTATTTCCTCTAGTTACGACCACGAATATGGAGCTGCGCATTTAATGGAAATGGAATTCAAATTTTCAAGTATAAGTAGCCCCAGAAAGACCACCTTATTTAAAACAGTTAACACCAGCTTCAAAGACCGTCTGTAAAAATCGAGAAGACATCATGGTGACACGCGTAGATTCTCTTCATAATTTGCAATCATAAGCCTCGGTTATGTGCTATGTGTGCATACAGCAGTATTGGACAGGGGCGAATTGAGCACCCAGATCTTGCAATTTTCGCGAATCCCCCGAACCTCCATACGTCTGCTTCTAGTGCACATCCAGGACTATAAGAGAACAGTACATTTTCTTTTATTCCAAGGACCCCAAATGCCCTATTCGCTGAAACAACCGTCGCCGTCGTCGTCGCTGTTGTTGCTCTCGCTGTGGTTTTCCAGTGGAGAAGATGACCGTCGGTGTAAATATGTGATCCGGTAGCTTTTTAATTCGGGTCTCCCCAGAAGCACCCAATGCGCTCCTCTGTGGTGGTGGTGGTGGTGGCCCGAAAAATATCCTTGCGCATTCGCGGAAGTAGAACAAACGTTATTGTCGTTGTTGTTTCTTTGTTCCTGTCCCAAACAAACATGGGTGATTGGCCAGGAATAAATCGGGAGCTTTGATGGGCTAATGTTCCCGCGTCACAAAATTAACAAAACCGTGACTCAGAAACGTAAATTGTATGACAGTGCTTGCCACGTGACACACAACGTGATGACACGTAAGTAGAACAGCTCCCACCAGCCTCTTCGAGCCCAGACTACAAAGAAGCTGTGCGGTGTGCCATTCTTCTAGCCGATGTAATCCGTGTGTACGACCAAGAAACGCCGGCAAAAGAAGAGCCGAAAACATGCTGTAGCATGAAAAAATTCTGTCAAAATATTTCGCGTCGAAAAACACCGAAACAGTACTGAAAAAAAAAGGGATGCACATACGACGTTACACATACTACGCTTTTCATACCTCTAAAGCACGAAACCAGATTTAAGTGCACCGCGAATTGATTCCCTGTGCTCTTTTTAGTGAAACCAAAATCTGCAACCCGTGTTGCGTTGTTGTTTTACCTTCCGTGTACTGTAACAGGTAAAAAAACTCCCAAAAAGACCCTGTGTTATACTATCTTATCAGCTACGCCTGTGGTCATGTGGTTATCCTTACCTCTTCTGGCGAACTTGCAGCCACATTCTATGTTCAGATCCCTCAAAATATCCAACGTTTTATTTTTCTGAAATTTTCGCAACAGACTCCAGCAGGAACAAAAGTGGTTGGTAACGCTGGGCCCGCGCGGCAGGATGAAGAGGCGAGGACTAATCAGATTTGCCTACCAAGGGCCGCTATTTTTGCCGCCCGGTGAAATTCAATCAAGGTCAGTTTAGTCACTGGCGGTCAATCATTGTTCCACGTCCTTCGGTTTACACGTCATAAATGTTGCGAATAAAATTTCACAAATAAATTTATGCACAATAGAGGGAATCGTGGCGGAGTGCTTACGGTGCCCGTTTTAGAAGCAGTGAGACCTTGGATTGATCTTAGTAGCAAAATATATTTTGAATTTCTTCTCTCTTTGCAGATGTGTCCATGCACTCACGCTAAAAAAAATGGTCGCCGGGTTTGACACTAATAAACGCAGTTGATAAACACAAAACACTATCGAAATTGTTCAGCGAAGTTTCAAAGGAAAAAGCAGTGGTGTAGTAAGTAATCGTCACTACTGGTTATATTCTTTTTTACGAGTATTACGACGTGATTGGAAGTTACCGTCTTGCTTGAGTCTATTTACTGTAGTATCTAGGTGAACTACGAAAAGGACGTCGCTGGATGGTTCTAAAAACCGCTAAATAAAAAAAAGGAAAATGCAAAGAAAAGCGAAATGCACGGAAGAAGGAGACACGCAAACCCTATCTTTGGAAGTTCTTGCAAGTAGTCGTGTTTGCTCTTAACTCAAATTAAAGAAATGGTCGGTGTGGGCACAAGGTTTAGTTCATGCAAACGAAGTAGCCGCAAGATAGGAGAGTTGGGTTTTGTTCAATGTTTGCCGCGAAAGTTAAGGTTGCCGGTTAGAAAAGCCATTGCGACACTTTCTCGCAGCTGTTTTAAAAGTTAATCATGAAACAAAAACTGTAGCGGCTGTTTTATGCCTGCCACGGTCCGACTGCTCAACCGTCAGTGAGCTCCGTAACTATCCCCAGAGAGTCAGAACATGTGATAAACGCCCGTACTAGATTATGGCGAATGACCCTGTTGTACGCTAACCTTGTTTTGCTTATTTTGCCTCTAGTGGAGATGAACTGCCGTGAATTCAATACGCGGTTACGATGGTCACAAAGAATGGAAGGAGGAAAAAGTATGCTTTACAGATTTAGTGCGCATTATATATCGTGAAGTATGAATGGACCGATAGTGAGTGAAGGCTCAATGAGCCGCCATCGCAAACTAATGTCTTGTTGGGACTCATTGTAACGCACTTTGCTTCCGTCGTACAGAATTATGACAGGGCTACATATGCAGATTTCGGAATACATACACTTCTTGGCTTTGATTTTAACTTATCACTATAAGTTGAGATCCGAATGCTTATGAGAAGCAAGTCACAGATGTGTCCTTCCTCTCCCGGCATCAATAAAAGGAAAATATCGACGTATATAGCTTACCACAAAAAAACATTTTCTCAAAAGTACGCTGGCGTGAAATCCGAAATACCACCGAAATTGTTAGCCAAAACAATCACAGAGTTTGCCTTATTTCTCGTACGTACAAACTTGAGAGTTGCAAAGCGGTAAATGTCCTACCCGAAACGAAGGTGTACAACTTTTGACACGCAGAAAAATCTTCAAACCCGACTTGGAATTCATGTTATTGCATTTGGGGCGAAATATAATATTTAGGCCCAAGCTAGAACTTCGGAATTTTCGGCGACGCTGGCGAATGTTTCTTTTTTCGAAAATAATGTAACGAATAAAACTCGTCATTTAACACACAACAAATTCTATCTGTATAACGGTTACCTTTGTCCAGTATTAACACGCTTTTTCGCTAAAATGCTTAATTTAAACGAATCATTAGTGCTGAAAACTATTCATTCTTGTTTTCCTAATGAATACAGTGAACAGCCAACTTTTCTGTCACTCAGCATCATAGTACACCAAAGTATTACAAGCTTTCCAACATGACCATCGTTCCTGTGAGCATGTTCATCATTATTTACACCATCAATTTGATGAAATCTTTAAAATGGGCTAAGCTCTGTCCTTACTTTCGATTCCTCCTTGCTGTTGGGTCAACCGACTTCTGGAACATACAACGGCAAAACGAAGGTGATACGTCGTCATAAGCTTACATCAAGCACGACATCAAAAGGTGGGATGCTGCGAGCGGTGGTCCCGATTGCAGCGGTCAAACGAGAGCGATCAAAAGGAAATGCGTGCTCGACAGCGAAAACAATACGTAACAACTAGAACATAACGCAACAACAAACGACCTGCCGCCGAACAGCGCCCGGCATCTAAAATTACGGCTATTTCCAAATTGTAGGTGCTCCGGTATGGAATGCCTACAACGCTTTCTGCTCTTTGTTTAGCAACACGGAGTAAGCCCCTTGCTGATGGGGGCCAAACCTTTCCTAGAAGCTGAAGCCCTTCGTTCTAAACTTAGAAAATTTAGAACGAAGGGCTTAAAAACTTTAAACTTAAGCAAAAAGATAATTACTTCGACAAGCTTGTCTTCAGATTGTCGAGTTGAACCCCCAGTATCCTGGGATAAAAGATTACACCTTTTTGCTCTGCGATCTGAGTAATGCAACACAGCGTTTATCTAATACGAAGCGAGCTGTTGTAATTACTCTCTACTCTTTTGCCACTTTGTGGTGTAAGAGGAAAAATTGCAGTACTGTACAAGGCGAGGGGCCGGACAAGACTACCGGCTGGTGCTGCCACTGCCTTTTATCAGGAAGTGCGTCACCGAAGAACTCGTCGGTACGACGCCAACCTTACTAATGACGAAGCCATAGGCATCGCGATGTATGGGCAGATCTTTCCCAAACGCCGGGAACGCATCGCGCTCTATAACGCTGTTTATTAAGCATTTATGCCCGGAAAAAGGGTATGTCTTAGGTATTTCAGAGAGGTGAGAAGGGGATGGAAGCAAGGATACCTCAAATAGCCGAAGGTACGACTCCGCTGTAAAGATGCGGTAGATGCATGTTGGCCTTCCGTGTTATACAGACGTGTGGACATTTTAGTGTGATGAGTGCTCTGCTGGTATACAAGCTTGAACTTGTCTGTGCGTACATACGTGGATTCCGAGGTATGCTAATTATCATCCCGAAAGGCGTTGACTCCACGGAGATACCCTTATGGCGCTACGGATGTGAGCGAGGAGTTTCATGCTCTTGGTCGACAGTGGTAGATTTGTGGACACAAAAAATAAATGAGGTCCGCCACTTGTGCAATGCGACCATATATTCCACCGAAAAGCCCAATGATTAGCCGCTAAAGCGACTCCAGCATTACGCTGAGTTTCGTTTACTTGGCAGGGTAAGCTCGTTCTCATTGAAGTTGTAAATGCTTCATAATTCCCGTCTTCTGTGAAGAAATGGCTGCCTATGGAAGGAGTACGGTTACAAAAAACTGCTGGTACTCTTGTTTTATCTAAGTTATCACAAGCAAAATGTAAGATAATTTATTACACATTATTTACCACCTTTGGCCGATAAACTACTACCACTATAAACTTCCGTTCTACTTTTACTCTAGGGGTCTGATGTACACGTGTATTTATTCTATCCATATAGGGAGTCACCGTGCATGAATCAATATCGTTATCCAGCAATACAGTGTCAGTGGTCTTCCATGTTCACAGTGGTAAAAGAGCTGCAAATGTTTAGGCGTGCAGCTTATAGGAACTCATCCCTGCAGCTAAGCGTCAACGTAACCTAGATAGTTGAAGACAGCGGTGCACGAAAGAGCGAATGTGTAGCCCATCAGACAAATTGGGACCGCAGGTAGTGGAGACAGCGCGAGGACAAAAGCAAAGGAATGAACAGCGGGGAATTGAGGAAAAGATCGCAAGAGAAGACTACGATGAAAGAGTGAGAACGACAGTGGAGTGAGAACGACGTCTACGCGGTAAGAGATGGCGTCAGCTAGGCTGGCGGAGACTGCACTGCAACTTACCTTTACATCTCCCGATTAACAAGACCTTTCTACCGACGCTACTGAGTCATTTCACAAAAAAAGTTGGCTGCAACTGCATATTCACGCCTGTCTTTGTTCTCAAATTATTCCCTTCAATGTACAAGCTACAAGTACATCTGAACAGCTGATCTGAAATTTTGCATTAGGTGGGGTTGAGGTTGTCGATGAATTTTTGCACAAATTATGCACGCGTACCACTCCTTCAGACTCACCAACGTAGCTACATTTTCTCACAATACATAGGCACGCAAGAGAATCAATGCGACTGAGTCGTTTATTTCCAACAAAAACGTGCTCCCAACATAACACTACTGCAGGCGCAATGTTTGAGCAAATAACTACTTTTGTTTTTTTTATTTTTTGTCATGTATGGAAACCTGCATAAATACGTTTCGGGAGATTTGATTACGACACGTACATATGTGACATTTTCTGCACCTTTTTCCACGCTGCCAATAAGAACCAAAACACGCCACCAGGAAAGGCGCAAAGTCAAGCCACGCCGCTGAACTTTTGCCAGCTGATCAGAAGTGTATTGAGGGGACAAGAATAAATGGAAGACGACATACTGAGGGGCAAAGAAATACCCCCCACATTCGTTGCTCTTATTTGTTCAATGCTTCCCCCCTTGCTTTCATCTGTCCCACCCCCAGGCTAACAACTGTCTTGCTTCTTTTTGGTCTTTTTTTTCTACTTCCGCGTCATCCTTGGCTTGTTTATTGAACCATCAGCTCTCTTCTTGTGTCATTGGTTGCCCGATGGATGTGGTCTATCTGCGTTCACAAATGCGCTGAATGTAGCGCAAACAGAAGGTTGAGCATACACTGCCGCCGGCTGTGTATGTGAGAAACCCATCACGACAGTATTTTCTGTCTCGTTATTGGAATCCACCATTCGGCCTCCTGCTTCGAATTGTTTGTCGGCGTGCAGCGTGTCCAGGGTGACCAGACAAGAAGGCTAAGACTAGACGTGTCACGACTGGGCTTTCTTACCGTGTGACGCTGGCCGCTACATTCTGCGTGTGTCGTGGTTGTGTCACTGGGCTAACTCCGTCTGCGGTGTTTACAGTATACGCGTTGTCTGCTGTGCGAGCGGATACATTCCGGCTCATGCAAAGCAACGGTAGGACTACTGCACTACTTACCGTTGCTATGACAGCGTTAGGCGTCAACTAGGCAGTGGTGTGTTACGTTAGTATTCCTTTTATTGAACAAAGTATTGATAGGTACGCAGTTAGGTTTCAATTGGTATTTTTCATGTCGAAAGTATTGCTATAACTCCAAATACTGCCAATTATGAAGTAGACAAGTTTAAATTCAGATTCTCTAATGCCAAGACATTGCTGCATAGGGTTTGCATCGGTGTAGCATGGGTGTAGCATGTAGCATGCGGGGCTGCCTTTGTTTATAAATAACATCACAGGTGCTCAGTGTTTGCCCAAAATATAACGGTGAGCGCGACGATCTTTACGTAGCGTGATTAAGCTCGGACATTCCCTATATGTCTGTATGAAAGGGTTGGCCACGTGACCTTAAGCAAGGGAGCCAAATTGGGCTGTGAAGATCTACTAGTGTAAACAGGTTGCTTTCGCGGCATTTTCAGAGCCATACACATGGACATGTGCTAGCAGTGAGACAAGCAAGCATGCTTCATTGCAAAGCAATATAAATGATATCTCAACAAAGGCAAGAGTAAAAGTTTGAATTTATAAATAATAAACACAGCGGTTGCACATGTTACAGTTACGCCTTGACTAGAACGCGGGTGGCCATAAAAAATATTTCCCACCATTTCCGGCCGTGCCTGGACGTCTCCAGGCTTGCAGAATTTTCGGCCACCAAACCTGAAAAAATGACCGCCTAAAAGTTTCGAAGCTGAACTTGCCTCCATCCTCTATGCCCTCAAAGTTTTCGGTTACGACTACCAGGAGCTTCCGCTGACGATTGTTCTAAATCCATGTCGATTCATTGGAAATCATTACCCAGTCAACTTCTTTACCGCAACCGCGCTCATTGTCGCATTGACTGTTTCGCAGGTCTCGAGAACTCTTGCACAGGACAGCAGGCGGCCAATGCGACCCCATTAGGGAGCGCCCCATTACCCTCTCCCCCGATTCAAATTTTGTGGTTGAAATATCCACGTCCACAAAATCCCGGCAATAAAACTTATCCCGCCAAAAGAGAAAAAAATGGTCAACCTGAACGATGTTCAGGCGATCCTTGAGGAGCACCTACCTGTATTTTGTATGTCCGAGGCAATGTTCATCAATGAAATATTCTCCTATTTCTCGTGCACACGACAAACACTTCGCAGATAGTTTGCACCGAATATACCTCCCCATTGCGCCTCTAGTCGTACGTGTAGCTCTCCCACACTCTGCCATCTCATCTGGACCTATTGAACCTTTGCACCTCATCACTCTTTCACCCCGACACCACGAACGACAATGGAAATCATGCCCACTAAGTCTCCTAATACATGGATGCAGACACACTTCATAAAAATGGCAATTATTTAAAGTAAGTGAACCACGAGTGCTCTGAATCCATGGCCTTCACTGTATGACTTGGTAACACTCTAATTACTAAAGACGTTTCACAGTGCTTCTGAAGAAGTATCCCCCGAGCCTCATACTTTATTCTTTGGATTTATCTGTGATTCCCTTTTCCAAATCTTTCATTGCTGGAACTCCAATCACGCCTGTTCTCTTATAGAAATAAATAAATACTACTACTATACTAGGGTTACTGTCTACTATTTGATTCATGTAAGGAACAATTACCCAGAGAGCCCTACTACATACCATTGAATGCAGGCGGCTGCACATGCAGGCATTGTTTTCATGGTCGCAAGGCTTAATCGACCTTCTTGTGCAGGTTTTCTGGAACTCTTCCTGAATTTAAAGTATAAATTCCTACCTAACGTCCACGACCCAGTTGCGTTCGCCCTGCCTTCAACCATATTTGAAATATTATTCGGGGCTGCTAGCATGGGCAGTTTTATTCTTGCATCTAGTTCTAGAACTGTATCAACAAAATTGTGGAATCTGCGCAATGTGAAGCTAGCAGAAAAATTACGGAATCAACGTGGCACTAAAAAAAATGCGGTAGCAAGCAGTATTCGTAGAAGACAAGTGCATGCAGTTTAGAAGTGACAAAGAAAACTGAACTGAAACAGCTTACGACGTATTTCTGACATGAGGGGCTAAGGACATCGGAAGCTGCACAGAAAAGAAATCGCGTTTTGAAGCAACACACTCTTTCCGTGCCTTTCTGATAACGCAAAATGAGATTTGCTGTCTAGCATCTCAAAAAATACGGAGCAAATTAAAATACTATAAAGAAGAACGTTGGAGATGGATGACCCAGGAACAAACGGCTCCTTGCAGTGAGCGATTGGAAAACGAATGTGCTGGCTGCAAATCCGACGGGTTGGTACGGAAACCAACAGCTGGACGGTCGATCTGATCTTTGGATGTGCGCGCGTAAGTCTGACGCAGAGAACTGCGCAATTTTACAGGTGCGGAAAAAGCAGTTGTGATGGCAGTTTCTTTTAGCGGAGTAGCTTTCCTGTCAATTGTTTAACAGGGGAATGGTCAGCGGCTTCGTAGAAGCAAATAGTACAGGGAATTTGGGAGGCACGCTTAGGGTGGCGTTCGCCAAGTTTTTGTGGTGCTCTCCATTAGGAATTGTTGTAACGTTTTATTCCTGGATGTTGAATCACGGATGCATGTTTACGCAGTGTAGAAAAAATAAAAACAAAATAGCAGGCGATTACCTGCGTTATGTCCTAATAAAAGTGTCACACTTTACTGTGCATCAGCAGAACCCGGCACAAACACTATGCTGATGGGCAGGTACCTTGATGTTCAATGAGGCGAAACTGGTGTAGGGAATATAGGAGATGTCGGCTGCTGGGGTTTTTATGTATAGCCCTCAAGGCATCGAAGCGGTCGTTTTAAGGTATTACATATCGCCCATTTACTCCAAAAGATCTCAATGATGGTTTGAGTTTAATGGCGCAAGACCGACTAGGGCAAAGAGCGCCAAAAGATCTCAAAGTGTTCCATGATTGGTCGCATCTGAGACACTCGGAGGTATAAGCAGAACGATGAAGGGGAGGTTGCACTTTTATTGCGCATGGTGACATCTCGAATGTCCCTCTGGTTGCGGTAAGATATGTGAATTGAAATGTGGGGCACCATTCCAACACGATTCAACGATCTGCGGTTCAGAATGTACGAATTTTCGCCACAAGAAGAACACCAACTTTTGGCAGTAAAATGGTATTCTGTGTTGTGTTATTTCAGAATGAATCAGTGGTTTTATCTGCGTGGTGATTACGCCAAACGTGCTTAAATTTATTTGAGCTTGTTGTGGGTGTAATTCATGCAAACACCTTTTTTGTTTTAAAACACTCGTAGTTATACTCTTTAAAAGGACACCTCAGAGATTTGCGCTTTTAAAATATAGAGCATTACTTCCCTAAACATTGGTAACTTCTTGGCACGTTAAAATTGTGCTCCGCATGCGCCGTTGGGTCCTCCTGCCACCTGTGACAACAAAATAGGCGCTAGCACAGCCTAATATTAAAATGGGCGCTACAAGCCTCATTACATTCAAAACGACCTGATTGAAGAAATTGTAAGCACAAGATTATGACCACACAACATTGTCAAAAACTACTGTTATGAAGTGTATGCATTTTTTTGCACTGCTATCAAATACAAAAGAAGACGGTGCGCTGAGTACGATAGCCTGCCGGACGGTTATTTTCTCAATCTTCATGATAAGCAAGTTACAAGATGCTTTTGCGGGAAGAAAAACCTGTGAATTTTCATATGTCGCGGGTGGGAATCTAAACCTCCGGCTGAACTAGAGGTGTGATTCTTCTTTTTTTTTTCATTTTTAACAGCAGAGCTGTTTAGGACGACGTGAATTCTTCCGGCGTAGACTGAAAGCCCCGAGCGCACGTAAGCTCGTTCCTCTTGGTGACCGCGTTGCAGCCACGGCGCGAGGCAGAGGGCACGACCTTCGCGCAGTGGCTTCAGGAAACAAGCTTATGCGTTACGTAAGCGCGTGCCTCGCAGCGACCACTGGGCGTCGGACATGCTTCCGTGTGGGCTTACGCCACCTGAATTGCTCCTGCCTTCGTCGTCGTCGTCGTGTAGAGACCGGTGTGGCATGGTTCCACCGCGCTAAGACGAGGTCGACGAATCTCTCAACCCATCCATTCACAATCCACACATAGAGACAGCCATCGGGACAGCTAACGAAGAAGTGGAGTTTACCAAGGGAGAGCACGCGCTATATGAGGATTTGCTCTTCGTGGCGGTGCCGCCGGAAGACGATGACGACAGGGACGAGGACGACGGCCACTGAGTAAAACACTGTTGATACCTTAAACGCTGCAGATACACAAATTTACAAAAAAAAACATATCTGGTACTGTATAATGCAAATAAAGCGATGCCGCTATAACGATCGTTTTTCCGTAGTTTAAATTGGCCGTAGCAGGTTTCAAGGAAAATGAACTTACGAGTAAACGGGAGCCACACTAATATGAGACAACTATCTAAAGCGGACTGCGATTGCCTTGTGCAAGCTCCTTTTCGAAATACGTGCCTGCTACATGCGCGTTCCTTACCCCGATCCCTAGCCTTCCAAGGCGAGGAGTTTTTAGAGCATTTCATATGCAGATGAGCTTGGAAGATGGGCTTCAAAAGATATGTGGTTTTATAATAGTTTTAGTAGGATTGCATTAGGATATTTGTGATTATGGGTGCGAGGTTCCAGAAACAGGGTGTGGGGTTGCAGAAACGGACCTTTTGTGTTGAAAATGTTCATAATTACAATTCAAAGGTAAAACGTTTTAACAGCATGACCCCAAAACCACAACAATAAGGACTTCATTATGAGAAAAAGGATTAGAATGTTGCAAAATAACAGTTGCTTTTGTTGCGTGTAGGTCAGTTCTTTGTTTCGTATTCGCAGTCGAAGCGGTGTATTTACAAACAACGCCTCCGAATCTCCACTATCAATCTTCAGCGTAAATTTCAGGTGCCAAGTGGGCTGTGATGAGGCCTCCCCGTATCGCACTAGATTTTATTCCCTCGGTTTCGTACTTCTGGCGGTCGTGAGAGCGACACACGCAGGGTCTGGAGGTGTCGTTTTTATGGTACGAGCTCCTCTTGCTTGGGCCCTGTCCCGTCCCTCGTTGCTGCTGTACACGGCACGAAGATGATGATTGTGGCAGGATCCCCCTAGGGATTGGCCAACCAAAGATTGGCCGAAGAGGTCAAAACGTGCAACGCGTTCGCTACCCAACAAGGAGGAGAGAAGAAGAAGAGGTTGTCGTTCGTCGCCTGCGAGCTCAAGACACGTACCGGGGGTTCGCGACAGAAGACGCTCTGCAGAAGGTGACGGCCAAGGTGGCTAAAATGTCGCATACCGAATTCGTTAACTTACCCATGAAGATTCTCATCGTCCCAAACAAGTCCTACGTAATCACCACAAACATCGATATCATCGACGAGTTTGTCAATGAAACGGTTGGAAGTCTCAAGCTTTGCGAGCGAGGAGTGGTAGTCTTGACGCGGCGGCGCCCGGTTTCCATCCCACGACTCTCTGGCCGTGACGGGAGGTACGTGGCGCAATTCCCACTGCGCTACAAACCAAGACCCGAGCATGGCTACGAACGCGCCCTATGTCCTTCACTCATTGAGATGGTGCGCGCCGTCAAGAAGACCTATAACAATGTTTCACGGTTTCACCGATAATCCTTCTAGCTCCGCCCTTCTCATCATCATTCACTTCGTGGAGATGGCGGGATTGTTTTTTTTTTATGCCACAAAACCCACTCAACGCTTTTGTGAGCTAACTCCCGTCCTGTGTGGCATCGCTGTTCATGTACTTGTGGTCCCGTGACATCCGCCCTAATCGAATGTCACGCAGCAAAAGTGCTGATTACCTTTTTCGACACGCTAGTCCTAATAGGACGCTCAATATTCCTTCTCGTCATTTCTGTGCCTCAATGCGTGCGTGCACTTGTAGGTTCATGTGGGAGGGTATTTTCCGTATAATATAACCCCATTTGGGGTAGTAGGTCCGGAAGCCGGCCGGGCTCACTTTCCAGCTCATTAAAAACTTTTCTCAACCATTTATCTGTACTGTCACCTAACGGTAGCGCCGTAATGGAATCTTGCGCTCAATTTTCGATTCGTGCTTCTGACCTTGCCTTTGGTGGTGCCTCTGACCATTCGCTGCTTTGGCTGATTAGACCGAGGATTCGTTTTTTGCAACGTGCGCCTATAATCGGCTCCAGGGGTGATCGGTCTCGTGGCTCAACGACTTGCATTTACTCTTCTTTGCGCATCACCTGTGAGGTTCTGTTCAATTCAATTCAAATATTTATTCTACACATTTTTGCAGAGATAAAATTGGTGTCAAAAACATCTGGGCCCTTAGCAAGGTGGCTAGTAGTGGACCCATGCAATGCGTTTATACACAAACACCCACTCAAGTTGTAAGACAAAAACCAAATGTACAGGATAGGAAATAATTGCGTACAAAAAAAGATACGAACCGATTCGCTCCACTAAAAGAATACGTAATATATGACAATAACCAATAAAGGCATTAAAAAAATCAGGCTGAAACATTTAAAGAAGATGAATTCCCGTTTTGTTTGCGTGTGTGGGCATGTGTTCATGCGTGTGTATGTTTTTTCTATACATTTCAATGTACTTTACATGTATTTCATGATATTTGTTTTCTCCAATGTGATACGTCAATTGAAATGTTTAGAACATGAGTGTTTGCAGTTGCCTGTGCTTTTTCATGGTCCCTCTCTTCTGGCCTGCTGATGTACCCAACCGCAATGTAATATCTTACTCGTGGAATTTATGTGCTTGTGTGTTAATGTATGTGTGTGCGCGCGTGTGTGTGGTTGCGTGCTTGCGTGCGTGCATGTGAGTGCGCTTGTGTGTTTGTGTGTATGAGTTGGCGGTGCTACACTCCACTTCATGGTTCACTGCACTTGGCCACCAGTGTCATTCTTCATTATTTGTTTTTTCTTTGTGTCGCCCTGCACTTCCAATGCACTTCCAGAGAATGGCCTAGTGCTGTCGGTGGGCACTTCCAACATAAATAAATAAATAAATAAATAAATAAATAAATAAATAAATAAATAAATAAATAAATAAATAAATAAATAAATAAATAAATAAATAAATAAATAAATAAATAAATAAATAAATAAATAATACATAAAAATAAATAAATACCAAAGGTAGACATTCATACTTATTCTCTTCGATATGCTTTTTTAAAGCAAGCCGAAAATTAGTGTTCGACTTTACAAGGATGGGGAGGCTATTCCGTATGTTCGTTCCGATGTAGTTTATGGAGCTTTTACCCTATAAATTGTTGATATCTGGTATGTTAAGGTTTCCCTTAGAGGGGCCATACAAAAAGGATTTGGGAAAAGCTTGTTATATTTCTGTGTTTTGTAGGTAATAGAGGCGGTTTTGTAGTCTCTGGAAACAAAGAACCACATAATGTCTAGCTTTTTAAAGATTGGAGCAGAGTGCTGCGTACGATTCCGAAAAGTGATACTTCTGACCGCTCTTTTTTGCAAGCTTATGATGATGTATAGGTGGGATTGATTGGTATACCCTCACAACTCCATGCAGTACGTTTCAGTACCCCCACGACTCAATGCAGGGAAATATGCTGAAATACAGCATTCCTAAAGTTTGTAAGACGAAATGCTGTCGTGCTTGATATAAAGTAAAACAGGTTTGTCCAGCACTCAACAGATCTTATTTCTATGGTCTTTATAAGGCATTCCCTAATACAATATTACACCAAGATAACTGTAGGATTCAACTTATGAAAATGTAGATGTTGATAATTTTAGGTTAATTTTTAGTGCGTTTGTTTGAGGGAAAAAAATCTACTATATTTAGCTTCGACATATTTATGCAGGTGTAACAAGTTAAGGAACAATACCGCCAACGTTTCCCCTCATCTGACACACCAACCTGCGGCTTCAGTAGAAGCACCTCGTCGAGTGATTTCAGTGTCCCGCCTGTGAATAATATCTATCGCTGATTACGTAAGAACGCCTTACCAGAGCCTTCAGCACGAGGTCGTTTCACCAACGTCCGAGCACTTCAGACGACGCATTCATGCGTCTTATTTTTTTAGAATAAGACCCAAGCACTTCAACTGTACCTGGACCGGTGTCATTCTTGTATTCGCTACTTGCTTAATGTTGTCGCGCACATATGTATACAAAATTGTTTTAAATCAGCGTACCCTTAGACGATGGACAACCTACGAACCAAATTAACCTCGCAAGTCCACCATGGCCCATACAACGCTTTTTTCCGGAACTCATAAAGGCTCTCCCCGCTTCTGCAGTGGGACAGACCAACACGCAAAACCTACACCGCGGTATAAGAACCATTAAAACTCTGTCGCAGAGTGCAATTCATAAAACTGCAACCAACCATAATAACTCAAAGTACTAAAGATAGCTGCGGGGCGAGCGAATCACATTAGCCACAACTCCCTTACTCGAGTCATCGCTTGAAACCAGCAGGGTTCGCTGGGCGCGAGGCCCAAGAAACCTAATTTAATAATAGGCTTGAAACTTGTGCTGCACGCGGGGCACTCTGTGTAAACTAATAAAGGAATGACGAGGGGAGAAGCACTTGTACGGGTCGTTTACTTGGTGTGTGAGAGAGCTCAGGGTTTTCTGTGGGGACGCCCGAAACAGTTATGCTGTAACATTGCCTACTAAGCACTGCAACCACAATTAGAAGTTTCTCTCCCGGCTCTTAGAACGAAGGCGGGGGTTGAAGGGAGAGGGTGTGATAACGGCGACAGAGGCAGTCCGGAGCGGCCCACTAAAATCCACTGACTCGCTCCAGGCAGGGCCTCTCAGCCGACCAGCTGTTGCTAAAAACTGATCGATGATGCCCGCATTGCCTCTGTGGTCGTTCCATAAAATTCATCCGTTGCAAACACCCTTGTCCGCATGGTGCAACACGTTGCGATTTTCATTAGTTACACCCCGCAGCACATAATTCGGGAATGCAGCTCTAACCCGTAAAAAGTAAGATGGGGTACAGTGGGTTTACTTGTTTCAGGGGTACATTCTCAATTCGGCAATGGCCCCGCAGTGTTTCAGAAAAAAAGTGCTTGATACGAAGAGCGTTAATGGTGCAACTCAGGGGAAGGGAAAAGTTAGGCAAGGCTGCTCGACGCAACCTCAGATATTCACAGAGTAGACAACGACTCTGGGTAGAACGCATGGAGCGCCACGGTTCAGCACCCACATCTAATAAGCAGCAATTCCACGTGTGCTCTCATGCTCCAGGATGCAACACGTACAATTTCCGCAGGCGGACGTCTCATCACGACAAACGAGGGACGTAAAGACTGCTCCATTCATAACCGTTCCCGCAAACGTCTTCTCAGTTCTCGGAATGTCACTTATCAGCTTTAACGGACCTGGAGAGGCCATCTATGCCGAGGTGGAGACAGATGGGTGCTCCTTGACAAAAAGGGGACCACGTTTGAGCCAGAGCACTGGGTCAGAAAGTGTGGCGTCTTCGGTTTGTAAGTGCAGGCTGCTCAATGTGGTTTCCCTGGTGGGTCGTAAACATCGCACCAAGCGATTGAGTCATTTTTGAATCAAGCAATCGCCCAGAAAAGGCCAACCCTGCTACCATTTATACAGCTATTTAGTAGACGGAAACTTTGTAGTTCAGGAAAGTGCCGCAGGTGGGATCTTACTGCTCTGCCTAATGCCCGCAGTAAGACTAACACGAAAATAAGCTCCTCAAGTTTTCCTCAGACAGTTCTCTGGGAGGGCGGCGCGGAAGGTCTTACCCCACTACTCCACTTCGTTGCTATGTGCATGCACTGCTCTCCTGCGGGTAATTGTGACTGGACGAGTTATAGTGTCATGATGCTGAGGCTTACTAGTCTCCGTACGGTGCTGTCATGAGCTGGCGAAGGAATAGAACGTTGTATTTACACTATTTATAAACCTAGCAGCGCAGTGCACACCAGCATCGGAACAGCCATAACAAGACAATGACGATTTCCCTGCGGTGTCGGTGGATAACGCCTACCTCCTCCGCCCAGCGGCGAACAGCAGCCCTACAGTAGGATCAGACACCATTCAGCAAGCACTCAACTGGCAGGTAAGAAATTTTCCATTCGGTCGAGTCACTCATGTCATGAGAGGAGTTCTTTCTGTTTTGCTACAAAGTAATTAGAGTTCTCCAGTTTAAAATTCGCGGATCTTCCGAAACGCCGGCGCCCGGCGCTGGCGCCTGCGACAGAAAATCGGCTCCTTCAGATAGCTTGCAGTGACGGCCCTGTAACGGCCGTGTCGCTGCACTGCGAGCACAGTGAAACGCCGTGAACTTATCTGCCACTACTCTTCCGAGCAGGGCTAAGAAAGCGGAGGGCGCTGCAGCCGAAAGGTACCGTCATGTGCCAGCCGCGAAGCTAGCTATGTAGGAGAATACGAACACCAATTAGGGACCTCGCTGCTGGGCATCGAAAAGTCACTTCGAAAGCTGTGAATAGCAGCTGTGGCTTGGTGTCGCATTCGTCGGCATATCAGGCACGTACCCGGTGGCCTGGCACAGCGGCGCAACCCCCCAATTACTCGTTTCTCAAAAGTGAAAGGAGCCCTAAGTGCATCAAATTGGATATTAACGCGTCCGCTTTACGAAATCATAGGAAGTTATTTGGTTCCCTCTAATTTCTTTTGTAATCTTGTTTACCTTAGCCGGACAGTCAGCAGCTGTATTCAGTGCTGCGAACCAACGAGGAATCTGGCTTTTCTTGCAGTATTTCTGAGACTAGGATTCCACTGCGAGGAATATTATTCGCCACCGGTACTTTTTTACACGCACACATATTTTGAAACATGCAAGATATACTAACGAACAAGCAAAAGTGAGAAAACAATAAGGAGAAACTCGTATAATCTCGGCGCTTTAGGCCGGCCATCTTAACTCGACTAACTTATAATAATTACCGTACGGAATTCACCATCGGCGTGCGTTTTAGCCTACAGCATATTTTGTTAGCAAAACAATGTTCCAACGGTTAACTGTTCTGGGGGGAATCCGATTTAATACGAACTTAATAAGGTTCATACGGGAAGAGGGGGAGAAAGGTGAAAATATCGTGCTAAATCAAATGATACCGGATTTTACCCGAAAGCGATGTGCCCTGAACACAACCTTCCTGAATATCACGACGTTGCGTGGGCACTATCTGTACACACTATAATATTTGCATTCACTTTATTAATCAATGAGACAGTAGGAGTGACTTCCAAAACTACCACTACTTTCATAGGGATAAAAAGGAAGCAGAACACTTCGGCAAAGCAGCATTAAAGGCACACTGCACACAAAATTTCGACCTCTTGAAAACCTTATTTTCGTAAAGTCTGATGAAAAGACTGCAACATACAGAGCATGTTAGCTGAAATACGGATGTAGGTGGCGCAGACGACCCAAAAAAAGTGGCGGCTTTGAAGCCGGAATTGATGGGTGATTTTGTAACCGGCCAGCGAGTGACCGTAAAGCTGGAGAAAACTTCCGCACAACGCTTCGTGCTCGTAGCCTCCCTACGAGAAGCGCAGCCAGCGAAGCTCTACCGGTTCTCCCGACCAGCAGGAGAAACAAGCACCCGGCCGCTTCAATGTCACTTCCGGTTCATGGATTTTTGCGCGATCCACGGTCAAGTGAAACATCGTCGGTAAGGGAGGTATTTTAACCGTTGCTAATTACTTAACAACACATTACGCGGGGCCACTAGTCATGCCGCAGTTGCTTAGGTGGCACGTACTACATGTTTAAATTTCGCTGAGGAGAAATTTGATAAACTTCTCCTAGGCGGTGTTTCGATAGTTTGTCAACTTCAATCTGCTCGTTAGTTGCATTTGTGATATACTTATAGCCAAAAGCTCAAGTGTCAATACAAACAGTCGTAGCAACCTAATCCGCAAAGCCGCCCGTTCCAATCACAGAATAAGCGAGGAATCCCTCAGGTGGGGCCTTTAAACAGTTGCGAAAGGTTAAAGAACGCTTCCGCTGCATCGGGCACGCACTCAGGAACAAGTAAATAGCCGAATAATAGCAGCGCTAATCGAAACGCGATATAAAAAAACGCAGTAACTTCATGCCTACCCGGCCCAGCCGGCGGGGTTAATTTTGAAATAAAAAGGAATTTTCTAGGCTCGGGTGGAAGACTGCTGGACAAGCTAAAGAAGACGTTCCGTAGCAGCGGGCATGCACGAATTTACGAAGGTAAAAAACTCTAAATAGGTTCAGGGCTACGTCAGGAACACCGTCCCCATACCGGTCTAGGAATACGATGCCAACCTGGACAATACAAATAGCATCGCTAATATTTCAATACCTCCACCAACCCTGGGTGCACGAGAAAGTACAACCACTTCCTGAGACCCCCCTACCGAGGGCTACCTAGATATGTAATCGGTTGTTATATAGATATAACGGAAATAGATTTTTTTGCAGACCTGCAGTGGTCACAATGTTCCCGGACTTTAGAGAGGACACGGTTGTCTTATTTTCTGCGCAACCCTGCCTAAATATCACAGCTGTTGGGGGAGCCTGCGATATACATTTTTTCGTCTTAAAATCGTGTTAAAACGGCGCGGAAAAACGCTATTACATCTTCAGCGAACTCTTTGACCGTCTTAACTTCAAACTAGCTATTTTTCCATAGCTATACAGTCCAGCATAGCAGTGGCTTACTTTGGCAACGGTCAGACGCCAGTGAACGTATCATCAGTGAGCCAGCGTCTCAGTAATTCCTCCGGATCCACGCGTATAGAAAGCAAGCCCGACAAACGCCGTCACAATATCACTGCAGCCGTGCATGGCAAAGTCACCCGCGGAAAACGTCTCTCGCTCTCTCTGTCCTTTCCTGCAAAGCGGTATACCTTTACTTTTTGGGGTGGTGTCCGCAATAAACTATCATTATTTAAAAGGCAGCCACATTCCTACCAAGGGGGACTGGCCATTGCGGTAAAGATTACGATTGCATAAGCTACTCTGAGTGCAAAAGTACCCAACCGCGTAGAAATCCCGTAGTGACATCGTGATGCTTTCATATATAAAAATGGAGACCGGTATGACATACCTCTACCACCCACGCGTATTTTTGTATCGATGTCAATAAAAAGCTATAATCATTAAGAAGGCGTCCGCATACTCGCTGACAGCAAGCACATACCCACCCAGGGGCAGGACATGGTAGTTAAGATTAAGGTTGTACCAGCTACGCTCAGTGCAAAGGTACTAAACTGCATAGAAATCACGTAGTGACGTCACCACGATTTCATAGTTGAAAATGATACCAGTACAACACATCCTTCACTTCATTCCACGCTACCTTGGGTAAACTACGGGAAGTAAAGCCACCAGAAGAACAGCTAGAAGAAAAAGAATATAAATAATTCGTGAATGTCGTTGCGCAGTAATACAAAGTGTGGTTAAGTACATTTCACTTGTCTCTGGTTTCACTATATGTAGAGGCACTTTTGAAAATTGAAGTGATGTCGCATTGCTAATCGCTGTTGGTGTCGTTTACAGCTTCGCAGCCCAATTACCTTCACAGCGTGAATTGCAGCCACGTTTATTTCTCTGGATCTCTGAGCCAAACCTTGACTTGCAGGCATGAAGTGCTGCCTGCTCCGGAAGTATGCATCATCCCGAATACACAGGAGGCTACGCTAGGTCAGTTCAACCTCGCTAGAAAAGCAGTTGGGCACACGGACAGCACTCCCTAACAATAGAAGGATCTGGCCACCCTGGTGTAGTAGTGGGCTGCCACCTCCCATGACTAAGCAATTCAACTCGTGGCCCTTAGTCTCAAACAGCTGTAGATCGCATGACCACGACGGCGGTGAAAACAGCGATACAGCAGAGGATGCTAACAATCTCTGGTTCCGGACAGGCCACCATTGGAACTTCACCTTGGCAACGCTCAGCGAACGCACCCTGCCTAGCGAGAGAAGCTTATATATTCTTCCACAGGAGCTCTCGCACATTCAGTGGGATATTACAGGGGTAAGCAAAGTTACAAGGACACGAGAAGGCTTCATGGAGGTTACTAGTGGGCATATTTTGTGCTACAGTAGACTCCAAGAGAAGAGAAAACACAGATAGGTATTTTTAATCCGTAGAGAAATAGCAGGAAAAGTGGAAGCGTTTTTTAGCATTGGTGAGATAGTCGTGGTTTTTGTGATCAAGCTAACCTAGAGATACACGTTAAAGATAGCACAGGCCTATGCGCCAACAACTAGATCATGATGAAGTCTTGGACAGCTTCTACGAGGACGTCGAATCAGCAATGAAGAGGGCAACCACAAAGTTCACGGTTGTTATGAAACACTTAATGCAAAGGTCAGTGAAAAGCAAATGGGAAAAAGGCCAATGGGAAACTTCAGTATAGACAATCGCAACTGTCGAAGAGGCACACTTGTGTGATTTGGAGAGAGAAATACCCTGAGGTTGATTGACACCTTCTTTTCCGAAGAAAGAATAGAAAATGAATATAGAAAAGTCCCGATGGTACAACCAAACCGAAATTGACTTCATTTTAGGTGACAACCCAGGTATTGTGCGAGACGTAGAGGGACTAAGTAAGATTCGGGGTGGCGATCATAGGATGGCTAGATGCAATCTCAGGCTAAATACAAAAAGAAGAAAAGCAGGAAACTCAGGAAAACGAAAAACCCCGCACGGACTCCGTCAGGGCCACATCGCAGGACTTTTATATTTCTTTTCAAAATAAATTCGCGCTTCTAGATAAGCCGAGTGGGGTGACTGTAGACAGGGCATACATCACAACCTAACATCGGCAATAAGTGAACCGGCAACAGCTGTTGGAGAAGCAACATGCGGGAAAAAACTGAAAAAACTAGGAAAACGAAGGAACTAATGCCAAGCGTAATAACATGAAAGTGTCAAGTACGGAAGATCAAAATGGGGAGACGAGCTTTTGGTGAACATCCATGAGTGAAACTTAAGCGCAAACCCAGAGAGGAGGCAGAGTTTACGAAAGGGTTATCAGCCATGGATCACATCGACATTTTCATTCAAGTGATAGAAAAACACGCACAATACTCTAAACCCCTTTACATGGCATTTCTAGAATATGTGAAAGCGTTTAATTTCGTACTCACCACATCCTTGCTTGAAACCCTGAAAGACGAGGGAATAGGGGAGACCTACATAAGATTTCTGGAAAACATAATAAGGAATGCTCGGGCTGGATAACACTCCACAATCAAAGCGATTAATTCCTGATCCAAAAAGGGGTAAGACAGGGAGATACCGGCTTGTCAAAACCATTCACAGCATGTCTGGACGGGAGATTTGGAAATGTTGAGTGGGAAAACATAGGATTAAGGATAAACGGGGAAAACTTCAGCCATTTGAGGTTTGCAGACGACATAGTTTTGCTGAGTGAGACTAGAGAACTCCTGCAAACGATGCTTGAGCAACTGCCATCACAAAACAGGGCGGTAGGGCTAAAGATAAATATGAATAATTCTAAATTAATTTCGAATGAGTACACCAAACACGTCCTCTTCGGCTTAGTAAACGACACTAGAAGTAAAACAATATAACTACCTTGGACGAATGATTAGGGCTGACTTCACCCACGAGAGCGACATCCGGTGGAAAATAGGTATCGGCTGAGGAACTGGGCAAGCACTTCCGAATAATGAAAAGTAAGCTACCTTGGTAAATAAAAAGAAAAAAAGTACAACCAGCGCATACTGCCGGAGGTGACATACGCAGCCGAAACGTGCAGCCTAGAGAGCAAACCCAAATCTGCTGAACAGGCCACGGAACGAATAATGTTAGGTGTAACACTCAGGGACACGAATCGAACTACCTGGATCAGAGAAGTAACTAGAGTAGAAGATATTGTCGGTAAAATGAAGAGAAAGAAATGATCTTGGGCTGGCCATGAAGTGACACAAACCGACAACCGATGGAGAATTAGGGCAACAGAGTGCATCCGAACAGGTGGGTCTAGATGAGGGGGAATGAAATTAATCCAATGGATGGATGAAATAAGAAATTTGGAGGTAAAGTGTGGACTCGAGCAGCTGAGGACACGAGTGGTAGGAGATCAATGTGAGAGGCCTCCATCCTGCTTGGAATCTGAGTAGGCCGATGACGATGACGACGACGATGATGATGATGGTGGTGATGATGATGGTGGTGATGATGATGATGACTCTAAGGGAACGGGTGCAGCGAAATGGTTCTACGCAGCGGAGAATAAATTGTGTCATGAAGAAGTGCGTGATAACACTTACGGTCGTTTTGCACTGTTCTATTCAATACATGTGAATTTATCGCTCTACAAACAGTCGGTCGCCATATATTAATTACTACAACCACTTCGCCCGTGCACCACTGTCCGCTCGGTATTATTTTAACTTAAGTTATATATACGGGAAGTTCAGGAAAATAGCATATATTAAAAATGGGAACGAATACAAGGGAGGGTTCGGTATACAACGCAATGTCTAGATGAGTTTAGAATTTTTTATTAGGTCGTAAAATAGGTGCCTGTGTCCGGGTAAAACTCTCCCTAATTGACACTTGAAATCCACGGTGCTTTTCTTCTTGGCATTCTTAACCCACGCACGACACAAAACGTGGCCAGCCTTTGGCTTATTTGTGGCCGATGCTTGGCCTGTTTGGACATTGGCAAAGTTTTGACTGCCAGAGAACTTATATTCTTTGGCATGCATTTGGTCACGGAATAGTTGTTGTCTGTTCGGCCAGCCGAGGTCTTTACACCAAAGGCAAGCATCTCTGGCCACAGAGAACATGTTTTTTCATTGGTCACGATACGTCCGATGACGAACAGCACGCGCCCGGCCACAGATTACTTGTTTCCTTTTTGGCCATGTGAGGTCCGAAGACGAACTGCAAGCGTCTGGCAATGGGGGTCGCGTTGTCTGTTTGGCCAGTCTAGGTCCCCAGATGAGCGGCAAGCATCTGCCCCCGGAGTACGCGCTTTCTCCATGGCCACCGTATGTCTGATGACGAACAAAGAGCGTCTGGCTACGCAGTAATCGCTTCCCATTTGGCCAGCGGAAGGCGGAACACGAACGGCAACAGTCTGGCCACAAATTACTTCTTTCCTGTTTGGCTAACTAAGGACCGACGACGAACGACAAGCATCTGGCCGCGGAATACTGGTTTTCTCTGCGGCCACCCATGTAAAAAAGATCTCCATACAGAGAATTGCGCGTGTGTACGTGACGACCTCTAAAAGGAGGGGGCGCGGTGGGAAGGAAATGCAATGGTTCGGGGGAAGGCACCCGCTTGTTCGCGGGGACTCTATGGCATGCAGTAGCATGGTATGTAGCTTCGCGAGCGCCTGGCGGTGGCAGTTACCTCTACAGCGAATCTCCATTTCTGTGAGTCAGCTAAGAATGGCCATTATAGGCAGAAAAATCTCTCCTTTAGTTTATAAGCTCTGATAAAGCAGGTACGGCTGCGGACATGAGGCTTGCTTTAACTGAAATATTAGTGTGTGGGATGCTAAATTCTCGCAGGAGAATTTCAAACATTTTTTCTACTTCATTTGCTACTTCAAACATTCAAAATCATTTGCTACTTCAAACATTTTTTCGCGCCGAAGCTGGCTTAATCAAAAAAGGCACACCTATATGCTACATTTACATCCCACGAGGATATTAAGTTAGCGCCGCAAAGGCGACGTAAGGGCATTAAAAAAACAAAGCAAAAAACAGCAGCTATTGCAATGGATCTAACTAGCATTCGTGTTGTGTTTGGAAGCACCGCGCCACTCTTGTTACTTCAGGCGTGATACCCATGAATAAAAGCAAAAACAGCAATGAGCATGTAGACAAGTCATTTAATTTTCTTTTTCCCAGCCTACCAAGCACACGCACATCCTCCTAGCATACAGCTAAGTACCCGTGATACACGTGGCGCAACTGATTCCCATCAGCCTTTCATTTGAGACATGTGCTGTGTTAAAAAATAATATTAAATTTGCGTCGTAATAACAACATACCCCTTAGCCCTGCCATGCATGACTGCATACTTCCCTGTGCCACAATGCCTTGTGGCCCAGCTGCTTTGCCGAAAACACGATGTTTCGTCATTAGTGAGTGGAACATACTTGACGCTTCATTTCGGTTATATTTCCTATAGAATTCAGTACCTGGACAAAAAAAGAACCCTTAGAGAATTCGAAATATGTATTTTACGATATCCACAGGCCATGCTGAGGTTTTACGCTCCAATGTATATTTACATGAAACGCGAATGCTCTGAAACGACAGTTATTCATCAAAAATGGTGGGAACCACGGAAGTTGCGAAGCCCTATATTTCTGGGACCCAGGAAATAAGAACTCTGCTGACATGCACAGATGATAATACAGGCGTTACGAGGTTGCACGCAGGTAGTTGAATCCAAGCTATACACACGGCGATTGTGAATACCTTAATAGTACGAAGTCACGTGCTGGGCGCGTCCTGAATTTGGAAATAATGTATTTCGTGGATGTGATGAAACGCGTATGCGTGTTATAACATGGAGATTTAAAGGAACGTTACGCGTTGTTTCTCTGCAACGTCATAGCATGCTTTCAATTATCGCTTTAATAATCTTGTCCATGTCGTTACCACAAACGTATTCTCACCCAGGCAACGTATGTATCACAGCTTTTTTTTTCAAAGTAGCGAATCTAGCGCATTTGAACGCTTTCTTCACCGTTTTGACTGCCACCATTTTTACGCAGCCAAGGTGATCAATCTGTCTCCGAAATAAATTATTATGACAGCATTACGAATAGTTAATTACGTAAAATATCATTGTGAGGCTATCAGTTGGCCAAGTACTTCAATAGTATAATCGATATCGTCAGTGACAAGCCATCTATAAAGTGAACGACACACCAATGGAGGTTACTGGTGACACTGCTGAAGGAAGATCCGACGTGAGGTCGCGTCTTGCCTAAACACAAAAATGTTTGCCCCTACGCCTCCGTCACCCCCATCCGGTTTCTCCCACATGCGCGCTACTCTTGCACCGGTCGCTTCCTATTTTTTCACGAACATTTCCGGCCTAGCGGACCTTTGTGGTTACTAAAACGCTTTTGAGCTACTTCTATGGATTTTCTCTCACTCGAAAGATCGAAAAAAGAAGCAGCGGTTCTGTGCGGGACTATATGCTTGTTTAAAAAGTTAGGGCAGGAACTGAAAGTCTACTGCCACCCGCCGCGATGGCTCGGTGGCTAAGGCGTTCTGCTGCGGAGCACGAGGTTTCGGGTTCGATTCCCGGCCACGGCGGCTGCTTTCCTGATGGGGGCGAAAAGCAAAAATGCCCGTGTGTACGAGAGTTCGGCGCACGTTAAAGATCCCCAGGTGGTCGAAATTAACCCGGAGCGCTCCACTACGGCGCGCCTGATCACCTCCGTTGCGTCGGCGCGTTAAACACTACAATCAATCAATTGAAAATCTACTGTCGGCTCAAACTTCGGGCTGAGTGCTACTGAGGGAAGAGAAGGGGTAGGAGAGGGAGGATAAGGATACGTTTGAAATACCTACAAGTACGCTCGAAGTGCACTTCAAATATGCTTTGTATTTGTACATGTATTTCAAGCGCATTAAAATTGCATTTTCCCAATTTTTAGTAAATATTAAAAATACACTATTAAAAATTCGGAAAAAATACAGTGCTTATATGTACCCTACAAATAGATTAAGAGTGTACTGAACCTCACGAACGCGCGCTTAGGCATTCAGAATATATTGAAAATGTATTTCCTCCCGCCAAACGATCCCGGTGTAAATGCGCTGTAAATGTTATAAAAATACGCATACCTAACTGCATTTAAAGCAGCACTCTGAGCATAATTTAAAAGTGTGCTGAAGCATAGAAATATACTCCGAATATATTCGAAATATATTTCAAATGCATTTTACGTTTGTGGGACGAACATGGTAGAGATACGCTCTCAATGCGGTAAAGATATTTATTGAAAATACATTTTAATTGTATTAAAAAAGCTTTGCCGAAATACATTTCGAGTACACTACAGGCGCTGCTTCAGTTGCTGAATCATAAGATTCACGTAAAGCATATCTTAAGTGCCCGATAAAATACATCTCAAATGAGTAAACGTGCTGAGAATTTCTCCTCGATTGTTACTTACAATAAAAGAAACAGAAGGAGATACTTTCACTTACTGCGCTGGCTAATGCAGTCATACATATAAGCTCTCCGTATTAAATAGAAACTCGGCGTACGAATATGTAAGCGGTGGTGTTCCAACGCAATCGGCGAAGCAAAAACATCTCATTGAACGAGTATATATGTATATGTATAAAAACACTTGCACTTTGCCAGCGTTGTTACGACGGTATCGCTGTGGAGGCTTTGGAAATTTTTTTTCCTGAAAAATATTGGCCTTAGATGGACAACGCTGGCTATGCTTGCGGGGGCGAGCAGCTCGGCAGCTCTCACTGCCACTCACTACCTCCTCCTCTGTGCCCGGTACCTGCGGTGAGCGGCTCACCCCTCCTTCACGTTTTGTCTGACCTCGCTGCGTTTCTTTTGGCTGTCTTGTGGTGTTACAAGTTTTCGTACTCCTCAATGCACGGTCGTCGTGCGGACGGAGTCTCTGCTTGGACGGCGCGTTACAGCGGCGTTTTTATCAGGATTGCCGTCTAGCCAAGGTAAGCACGATTTACCGGCTTTTTGCGCGTACGGTGTCGCACAACAATTAAACAATGTATGTTTACCTATCAATAAATGAGAGTTAACGCCTTTTATGAAATCCGCCCATGGTTGTTAAGCCAACCTGCACCTGCGAGCAAGATTTTCTACCGTAACTACTCCGTGCAAGAGAATGTACCCACAAATCAACGACAGCAAGAAGACGTAAAAAAAAACAGATTTTAGTGCTTTCCTTTTAAGTGCGAATGCACTTCTTAATTAAGCGAGCCTGAATCGTCCGCCGCCGTCGTCCGCATAGCAACAGCTGCAGGTGCGCGCGCTCCTCGTCTTCCCTAGCAACGGGGGGGAGATGGGCGCGCGCTGCCTGGCCGCGTCCCCGTGGCTCATTCTTGTTGTTGTTCCTGCTGACATGGAACATACCCACGTGGGGGATTGGCCAGGAATCGGGCGTGAGAAGGGCTAATGCACCCGCTTAAAGGAGCAGCGAGGAACTGCCAAGTCCGCACCGTCCTCCAAGACCCTTTGACGGTCCATTTCACGGACGACAAAGCGATCCTTCTAGCAATCAAGTACAACGACAACACAAATAGGTGTCTGTGAATAAATGCATCTTTCTTTCTTTGTAGGTGTGTGTGTGTGTGTGTGATCTCTCTTTCGCGAACATTACCGAACCACGCAAATTTAACTCGTGCATTCGCACTTTCACATTCTTCCCCTCGGGGAAATGCGGGGAATTTTTTTTGCGCCTAATTTTTACATCGGGTCCTGCTGAGTGGCCAGGGCACTGTTGCTACGAGTTTTATTGTAGATCGAGTTATTCCATTCAGAGCTTATTGAAGACTAACGCTTGCAGTAAACGCATAACAGCCAGGAACGTTTTTAGCACAGCCTGTTCACAGAAAGTCCGCCGTCCATGTTTATGCGCTTGAGAAATTTGCGAAGTGTATTCATGCTGAGCACAAGGTAGCGGGTTCGATTCCCGGCCGCGGCGGCCGCTTTTCTGATGGAGGCGAAAAGCAAAAACGCCCGTGTGTACGAGATTTTGACGCACGTTACGGACCCCCAGGTGTTCGAAATTAATCCGGAGCCTTCCACTACGGCGCGCCTTATGGCCTGTGTAGCGTCGGCGCGTTAAACCCTACAGCGTGTGAGAGGGAAAGAGGTTCCCCGCCTGCACTACATAAGTATCGCTCCCAACAAACAATGAAATCAGTGTATTCAGGGACGCAGCTTTCTTTTTTTTTCTGTTCGCAGCAGCCGCTCACAGCTGCGCATGTTCACAGCAGCCGCCGTAGGGTGAAGAAACCCAGGTTCTCGCCGGGCCATACGGCGAGAACCCGAGTAGCCTTCGCGATTTTTGTCTGTCGCATGTCGTCATTCTGTCAACTAAAGCCATGAAAGAGTTTATGCTGGCTGTTTGGAAGTGACCGAAAGCCTTAAAAGCCACCCACGTAATTTTCGGTGCAAGTGCCTGTAGTGACACTAAGTGCTTCATGCCCATGGACTTTAATGATTTATCCATCTAAGACAAACTGTATGAGAGTCGCCGCTAAGTTACAATCAGTTTCCGTTCCCAGAACCAAGAACTAGCAAACGAAGGACGGAGAAGCAAGGGGGGCTGCGAGGGGGCAGCCAGTTCCCCACACGAGACCCCTGGGTTCACCGAATGGATCCCCCGGCCGTTTTCGTCTCTTTTTGTTCCTTGGATCGCTCCCGCAAAACTTCGTGAAACTTCGGACGTTCAACCCTTCCTCTTTTGTGTTTCCTAGCAACTTTTCCCCTCCTTGCTGTATTCATTTTGTAGCGCATTCACGAACATGTGTGCGCGTTCGGAGGGGCCCATAGGCCACTCGTGGTCGAGTGAGAATTTCAAAAATGTGCCAAAGGCGCCGCAAAGCAGAAAGTCTAGAGCGGGTGCGGGTGGGTTGCTTGGCGGTTGTGTGTGTTTAGCAGCCGCAACTGCTCATTTGCGTCTAAAGGGTGTACTTAAACGAGTTTTTTCAGGTGTCTCGAGTATTTATGAAGCAACTACTGTTTACTTGACGGTACCTGACGCTAACAGGTGTTTATCTGTTTTTTGTATGTTAACGACGTGAGCATTTACAATTATTTTCCACGTTGCTCCCTAATTAAATGATTACGTTGTCTGTGTGCAGAAAAAAGTATAAAATTACCGGTGATGTGCGGCGGAGAGCAAGAAAATTACATATGTGTGTAAGCAAAAATACACTTTTTCTTGCTTTGCTTGCTTTAATCGCCTCGGTTAGGTGCCTACCATATCAGAGCTTGTAATTTTAAGGACGGCTTGAAAGTTTTCTTTTATCTAAATAAACTTACTTTGCCATTCCTTTGAAGGCATTGGTGAGTGCTTACGCGAATCTAATGACTTTTATGTAAGCTTTCTACAACAATGCTGCCCATACATATTTAAACTGTTTGCTGCGCAGTATTTTTTAACACGTAATCTCGGAAGAAGTTGACTCCGAAATACGGAACACATAACAATAATTATAGTTAATATGATCACTACTTGTTCTATTTTATTAGCGTCCTGTGAGGTCATAGTCCAGTTTTGTCCAAGTTAGTTGAAAAACTAGAATGTCCACCATTTCAAGGTAACTCAAGCGCCTAAGAAAGAGAAGAAGCGTAACAATAAGAACTCTGTTGCATGTTTGGTAACATTATTATCTTACTGTGTCTTTTTTTTCTCCTAATTTTCGCCAATCTTTATCCCTACACAATGTCCAAACATAAGCCTACCCCCCCAACCACCATCCTTTCTTTATAATGGTATTGAAGATCCAATGTGGCTGCCAACTATGCTTAACATTGAATACATTGTCTTACGTCCTTCAAAGCGGCATTGTTTTCATGACGGTTTTTTTTTGTTTGAAGGGGAAACTAAAAACTCCTTGCCCACTAGGAACGTTGGCCCGGCTAGAGGAAAGGCCTGATTGATTTGACATTTATTTGCCTCTAAAAAAGAAGACTTTCCCTAATATTTTCTCCCGTTTTCTTTTCTTTTCACTGCAGGTGCCGGTGAAATTTCCCGCGTGGAGAATCCGAAGTACGAAGATTCTGAAGTACAACGCTGCATCTGCGCTGGCTGCAGAGGTGGCTGAAAGGCATTAATTCCAGCTGCTTAGAAATGGCGAAGTTGGCCACTTTGCTGAGGTGTACAATAAACAACTTTCAAACTGCCAATCTGTGCGCATACATGCTGCTCTTTTCAGTGCTTTGCTGGCCCGCAATCAGAGCATGGCCGGTTTACATTTTTACAATGGAGCATATCTTTAGGCTACAGCCCATTGAAGTTTCCGAAACCACAAAATGAAAATTTCTAGTTGAACGTTGACAATTCCCCTAAGACACATTGCAAGGCATCTCTCAATGTATTTAGGGTTTTATTTAGTATACACTAGTAACACCTTTTGAGTATATTTGAAGCAGTATTTTCTGTACATTTAAAATGCATTACCAACGCATTTTGCACGTATTTATTATTACATTTTCTGGGCATTTTTAATGCATTTGAAATACCCAAAATATATATTTTCAATGTTATTTCAAGATTGAAGGCCTGCTGTAGGGCGTGCACGGCAGCAGCCTTGGGCAAGCTTCCTCTGGCCTGCATAGAATAATCTGAATCAGGCCAATGGTAGGGCATATATGCTTGGCGAATAGTAGGCCATACTTCTTTGGCCAATTGTAGGCCATGCGTGTTATGCCAATGGTTGGTCAGCCAATGGTATTAGCGGCCATAGCAGATTGGCCAATGAATGACAGCCAAGCTCCAGCCTTACACGGCCAAGGACCATTTTGGACTAAGGGCCGAACACTTTGGCCGAAGATTGGCCGGGAGGAAAAGGGCTGGCCAAGGTTCTTTGGGCAAACATTCGACGCACATGCTCGTGCTGCCTGGGAAGTCATCGGCGCCACACAAACACCCCAGAATCTGAACAGCGATGCTGTAACACGGCAACCGTGGCTCACAAAAAGATAAAATGAATGTGTTGACGAGATATGTAGAATGGAGAAAAAACTAAGTCCAGTTCAACCAAGCGTAAAATCCTCTGAAACTTGCTGTTCTCCCTGCACGTGGCCGTGTTGCACCGCCGCTTTTTTTCGGTGACTACCGTGAACACCAACCCAGGGAGTGTTCCCACCTATAGTTCATATCATAAGCTAGGTGCAGCACTGTGGAGGTTACATTGTTTCCCCCTCAAGGCGCCTAACTCGCCGCGAAGGAAGCGACAAAAGGCGCCGCGGCCTTGCGTGGCCACTTGCCGAGAGGGGAGAAGGGAACGTCCTGTCAGGACCCTCTTCACGGTGAGTTAGGCGCCCTCAGTGGGCGCACTATTAATAACAATGTAGCCTCCACAGTGCTGCAGCTAGCTTGTGGTATGAACTATAAATGAACGCGTGAGCTGCGGGTAATTTGGAATAATTTGCCTCAAATGAACCTTCAGTTTTCTTTGCGCTAAATAACGGGAAGATGTATGACAATGGCCAATTGACCACGAGTTTAGACCGCTTAAGACTATGAAACCGCTTGGCCTTCGAAGCCTCTGTGAGACGCCGCGACGACAGCCGCTACGATGGAACGCCGTATGGCTCTACCTGGGTGCAGCGAGGAAGCTACGATGACAAGAGGTGCCCCTAAAGTGCTCTGCACTGAAAATTAGACCTAGAAAGGTCCGGAAACCACACCGCACGGTGCGTCAATTCATGAGTTCACTGTTGGCGACACTGTGTACTCGCTTGGGGAGCGCGGCAGACAGAACCCGCCACTCTTAAAAATTGCCTCAGGTGGGATTCACCACAACACTTCCGAACGACCCATCATCGGGATAAAATGTCGAAATTGGCGATTACCGATGAACAGCATACGAATAGAGCAAAATCAATTTTCTACTTTGTGGCAACAGAGCAAGGCGTGCGCCTTCCCTGTGGTCACAGCGCAGGCCCTACTTTTTGCCTTCGTCTTATCCTGAGCCTCGACATTCGCCAATTGGCGCATTTGGTCCCAATGATAGGATGTTCTGTAGTGTTTTGGGGAAGCCCACCTGCAGCAATTTCTAAAGCGCTGCACTAGCGCATCCTCTCTGTCTTTCATTTTCCCCTTGGTATCTTAATCTGATGTGTTATTTTCTGCCCGCGTCTCTTTATTTTCAGTATCCATCCCTGCCTGCATCTGTAGTGGGCAGCATTCAAGCATCATTATAACGAACCGCGGTACAACGAAGTAATAGATATAACGAAGTAAAAAGGTTCATCTTGAAATCTTCATAGAGTCCCATTCCTTCGAAACCTCCTTGCTACGAAGTATAATAACTGACCTGTCAACAGATTCCCCCCCGCCCCTCAGGAAAAAAAGCCCTGCCACGGTTAGTGAAGTATTACGCGGTGTTTGCCACTCGTTTGGCGCGGGGTTTTTAAAACTCCGCGGCAGCCTCACGGCCATGCGCAGACACGCCACGTTCGGCCGAGCCAGCCTGCCTCCTCACTCAGGCAGCGGGGCAGAGCGAGAGGGCTGGCGGCCTGCGTGACGGCAGTGAGAAGCGGCGCAAGATGGGTTCCCTGAACCCAGATGCCGAAGCAGTCACGGAGGAGACGACCGATGTGCTATCGCAGATGTCACTTCAAAAACTAACAAGGACGCCATGGTCTCTCATGCACGCACGCTCCACGTGACAACGTCGGCACAGGCACTAGATGCATTGACCAACAACGTCGTTTCTGCGGCACCCATGGCTACGTCAAAAACGGCATCAACGCGGTGGCCACCGCTGAAGAGGATCCCTTCCGTTTGCGGTGCCCTAAACGAAGGAGCATCCCGGACTTTTTTTCAGCTATGTCTATCGGACACCAAAATAGACAGTGTGCGCGTTGAGCAAGCAAAATTTTTGCCCTGTTAAATTTCCGTCGCATGCGTGGTCGCTTAGCGGTAGAGTGAGCTGCGAGGTGGTTTCCTTGTTTGCATGATTATAGTTGTGCACCAAACTGGTCATACATTGCCGCAAACTATTATAATGGATGTAACCAAATATTAGATGTAACGAAATATTTACGGTTCCCCTGGAACTTCGTGGTAGCGAGGTTTGAGTGTAACTTCTGTGGCGTTACCCGTGTTTCGGTTGTAACGAACCCCAACCTGTTGTGGTTTCGACGAACTTCTTCCTTTCTGCTTCACTACATTCGTTGCGCCTACAGAGAGAGAACCAACTTTTATTTGCCGCAGGACCTAGGTCCAGGTCCTAAACTGAAAGTTTAATTCACCGGATCCATGTAGTTGTATAGAATGCCCGTGCGGATCTGGTGCACGTGTTTGTAGAGAGCTTCCTGGGCAGCCTGGATGTTTACTGTCGGCGGGAGAGACAGCCAGAGCTCCCAGGAGGTGATGGAGGCGAGGGATGGGTCAAGTGATGGCGGGGTGCAGTCCCAATAAGAATGAGGGATGGATGGGTAGGAAGAACAGGGGGGACAGGAAGGATGGCCAGGGCGCCGATAGATGCGGTGATGAATGTGATGGGAGGGGAATGAAGAGGTTTGAGCCTGCTGAATGAGGCACGCAACCTTATAAGTTAGACGAGAACTGGGCGGTAGGTAGTAGGTACAGTGTGCGCGATAGGCGTTGGGCGTGTAATTGGTAACGGCGGGAAGCGCGGTGTTGAGTACGAACCGTCGGCGGGTGGTACAAGGTTGGCCAGGACATGGGCGGACACGGAAAAGGTACTCGAGTGAGCGAGTTTACTAAGGCGTTTACGCACTTCCCAGCATGGCCAGGAACCCAAACCAGTGTGAAGCGTGGCCGATGATTCGATGCAAGTATCGGAGTGACGAAGTCAATGATTTGTGGGTGGGTCTCATGGTTAGCGAAATTACGAAGGGCTGGCTGACAGTCGGAGAAGATATATACTGGCGTGGTGGTAGGAACAGTAAGAGTAGCGTGCTCTATTGCAAGGGCAATGGCGTATTCTCCGAGGGAGGTTTAATCCGATGGAGAAAGAAAGGAAAGCGGGGGGGTGTCTAAAGAAGGGAGTTGGAGAAATGAAGCCGTGCCCATTGAGTTTGAGGGGATTTCGCTGGCGTCAGTGAAGCAAACGAAGTCATGAATATAACAAACTAATGCTTGTGCCAAAGACAGAAAACCAATGTAGAACAGACATCTATATACGTTTTGCATGCGTACCACTACAATATCCATAAGACGTACCACTAAGGTAACGTTCCGTAAACAGCATATAAAAGTACCTTGAGACGTCTATTGTACGTTATCCTTTGTGTGATTTGGATGGGTTTTTCGCAGTTGTAGCAACGTTGAATATATGTAACTCCGACCCCAACTATACGTCTCCTGGACATCTGCAATGTCGATTGCTGACATCTCCGGGATATCTGCACGACGTAACGTGGTTTGCTGGGATGTAACCACGGGAGAGTAGAAAATTAATTCGTTTGGAGAGCGCCTGAATGCGCAGTTCACGACTAGCAGGCTGTCGATCAGAGTTCATGTTGCGGGGAAAAGACACTCAACCCGTAAATTAACGAAAGTGGCCCAAGGATGGAGTTCCGGTGGTATGGGGGTAGTTGCGATGTGGGGTAGTTAAGTGTATTGAGAATAGTACGACCTTGGACGTAAGTCTGCAGGCGTTCTAGTTTGGCCTGGCGATGGCATGCGATGCGTTCTTCAAGATTTATGAATATCCCGAGTTCCCAAAGGGTGGCGCTAGGGGCTGTAGGAGGGTCCTGCCACAGCGATGCGGCAAAGTGTTCGGAGGGAGGCTTCAAGGGACGGGAGTTGAGATGGCGAGGGTTTCAAATACGGAATTGTGTTTATTATACGGGACATAACAACAGCATCGATGATACGGAGCAGGTGATGTTCGTGTAGTCCAGCTCTTCGGTTGGCGACCCGGCGGAGGAGATGGGTAAGTTGAGTGATCTAATTGTGAAGTGTCCGCAGAGTCGGTACAGAGTTGCCAGAATAATCAAAATTGAGACCGAGGATCCGAAGGGTGTCAACATGTGGTACACAGCTCCCAAAATTGTGTTCCTGAGGGTGAAAGCGGTCCGGTGCAACCGCAGGCTTGTTGCTGACTACCAGTAGAGCGAATTTTGAAGGCGAAATAGAGAGGCCGACAGACGACCATGGGCCTTGGATGACGTCACACGCTTGCTGAAGAGTGTCCTCCAGTTGTCCGGAACTGCCCTTGGTTGACCAGAGCGTGATGTCATTCGCGTATATAGAGTAGGAGAGAAGGGGGATTGCATCCAATAGCGGTGGAAGCGAAACTAAAGCGATGTTAAAAAGGGTGGGTGACAAGATGGAGCCTTAAGGGGTAGAAGCTCATAGATAGAATGGAGAGGAAGTAGTGCCAGGGATAGAGAAATAAGCGGTACGGTTAGAGAGGAAGGAGTGGATGTAGGTATACATGCGAGATCCACAGTTAACTGAAGAATATCCGCAGTTAGTTTTGGCTAAGTTAGCGAGAATGCCAGTGTGCTGAACTTTATCGAAGGCTTTATGAATGTCGAGTGCAAGGATGCCACGGAGCTGAGAGGAGCTACGAAAGCCGTAGACGTCATGGGAAATACGGAGGAGGGTATCCTGAGTGGATATGTAATGGCAGAATCCAGTTTGGGTGAGAGAGGGTAGAGGTGTGCTAAAGGCGCCCTTGAAGGCGCGTCAATGCCATACGCTCAAGCAATTTACCAACACAAGACGTAAGCGAGGTAGGGCGAAGATTTGGAAGAGTGTGTGGTTTGCCTGGTTTCAGGATAAAAATAATTTTGGAATGTTTTCAAGACGCCGGCAGTTCGCCACTGAGCCTAGATGTGGTTAAAGAGAGCCAGGAGTTCTGAAAGCGCGCTGTCGGGAAGGTTGCGGAGTAGTTTATAAGTTATTCGATCTTCCTCTGACGTCGTATTGCGACGAAGGGTGTGGAGGGCCCGGTGCAGTCCTGTAACTGTAAAAGGCTGGTCCATAGGGGGACAGCGGGAAGTCTCGGCGTGGAAGCGCAGAAGCAGGAATGTGTGTGCTAGTGGAGTACATGAGCAAGCGCAGGTCCACTGCTAGTGTGTCAGGATGTTGCTTTGTCGAGAGGAGGATACGGGGAACTGGGTAGACCGGTGAAGGTTGAGTGAGTGAGCGGAGGAGGGACCAAGTCCGTTTGGTGTTCATTGCTAGATTGAGAGAGTCACAGAAATTCCACCAGTTCGAGCGAGATAACTGATCCGCGTAGGTCTGGGCTTCTTGTGTGAGGATGTTTATTCGACGGCGCAGGCGACGGTTGGCTTTGTTCCGGCGCCAGCGGCGAATGAGTGAGCGGCGCGCGTCCCAAAGGTTCACGAGATGGGTGTCTATGAAAGGGGCATCGGCTGTCGGGGCAACATATTTAGTGTGCTGATCATGATTGCGCATAAGGGCACAAAGCCAAGCGTCGGGATTAGTTGTGTCAATGGTGGGGAGGTACGAAAGGCGAAAACGATGCCACTCGGTGAGAGCTACGCGGGATCCCGACGAGATAGGGCCCGCATGAACGGTAAACGGATTTCAATATGGGAATGGTCGCTTCCGAGGCTTTCGTGTAGGTGCGACCGGGAAGGGTTGCATGTGCCCTGGAAGGACGGCAAGTGTGGGAAGGCGTCACGTTCGACCGAGTTGCCGAGGCGGGTCGGGAAGGCGGGATCGTTCAGCAGACAAAAACGGCCCTGAGTGATTGCAGTGGCCAAGGTTCGTCCCGTTGTGCTGGCCTTAGTGTACCCCCAAATGAGGTGGGGGCAATTGAAGTCTCCCAACACTAGCTTAACCTGATCCTTGGGAGGAAAGCGGGCAAATGGGGTGAAAGAGAAGGTAGTGGTTTGTTTGGGTGATGATAGACGTTGATTTTATTGATGGTGTGAGCCGAATATGAATCTGGTTTAATGAGGATGCCATGGGCATGGAAATGTGAGGTAGTGTAGGAAGTGAGGTCTACAGGGGTTTGGATGAGGCGTTTTGCAATAAGCGTGATGAGATTGAGAGTGGTGGGATCGTCAGTAAGGCCTGTGTTATAGGTATCGTAGCCAGGAATTTCAGGGGGGTGGAAAGCTTCTTGAAGATGAATCAATTCCGGCTGAGGCGTTTGTGATGAAAGGAGGGTTTTGAGAGAGGAGAGTTTGCGACGGAGGCGTCGACAGTTCCACTGCCCTATAATTGGAGGATGAGACAGCATTAAAATTGATCTTCGGTGTCCGAGGTGAAACTAACGTCTCGAGAGCAAGGTGGACGGGGGCTGCTCTTGCTGGGTGGGGCGCGTTTACGACGAGGTCGATGGTCAAGGGCCTCCTCGATGGGGGCGAGGCGGCGATCGAACTGTGCGAAAAGATTAACCATGAGGGCATAAAAGCTCAGGGATTGTCTGTGGAGCAGTGAGTGGAAGCAGTACCGTAGGAGAGGTGGAAGGACCAGGTGGGACGAGAGCGTTACGATAGGTGAGGGATGAAGTGATTGGCGTGGCAGGAGGATGTGCAGGGTTGGTAGATGCCCCGACGGAAGGCTGCTGGCTCACTTCCCCATGTTTTGCTTGACTATCGCCTGGCAGGCGAACTCGAACATGCCGAGATGATGTGACGCGGCGATGAGATGATGGAGACCGGTTGTGGCGGCGGAACCGGGAGCCATGTCGCTGCTGGGAATGGGCCGTTGTCGATGTCGGGATTGGGAGCGTTGTTGTTTTCGGGACGAGGATCGGTCACGCCGGTCTTTACGACCCGAGCTGGTCATGTCGAGGGCAGGTCTCTGGGAGCGGCGGTTCGCCAAGCGACGTTGGTAGGCGTGACGTGCCGATTGTGCGTCTCCATCCATGCGTGCAGGACACTTGGGCGAAGTGCTGGCGTGAGCTCCCCGGCAGAGGTGGCACTTTGGAATGTAGTCGTGTTCCTGATCCGCTGCCAGGCTGGCGATATCCCGGGAGCAGGTTGGGCAGAGCACGGTTGATGGAGGCAAGAGACAGACGTCCACTCGGTGGCCGATGTTGTGGCAGCGGGAGCAGAACTGGGCTTTTGGTTTTTGAGGGTAGTTCCTAAATTCAGAGTGATGGTAAATCACGTATCGTGGGATGGAGGGCTGTTTCAGTGCGGCCCATCATGCTTGCTGAGATAATGGAAACACTCGTGCCGATCAGGTTAACTGCGAGTTCTTCAGGCGTCTACGTCTACGCCATGGATTACTCCACGGCAAGTGTCTGCGGGAGCAGCAAGGTACGCGCGGAGGCGAATGTCGGTGTTATGAATGCGTAGGGATTGGAGTCCACGAAGCTTTCTGAGCGCTGACATTCTAAATGTGGAGACAGATATGTTTTTGTCCGGTTACGGTTGCAGAAGGGTATCTTGAAGCTCGCTAGGTGTTAGGTGAGCGACCGCAGCGATGGCCTGGCTTTTTGGGATTGACTTGCATGCTTTCAGGGATACATTGGATGGTCTGAACACAACACTCTGTAGTTCTGCGCTGCGTCGACGAGATCGATACACCGTTCTCCAGCGCTCGGTATCATCTGAGGAAGGCATTATCATCGGAGGGCCGGCGGCGAGCGGGAAAAGCCGGTGCAGCGGCCGTGTTAGAGCTAGGTACGGCAAGAACTGTGACCCACCTTCATGGTGACAAAACGCGCGCTCTCCGATTACTGATACTTGTACAGGTGGTGGCCAGGTGCTTCTAACGATGACGGAACATGACGTCGTGGCTGTAGGTTTGTTGCAGCATGTGCGGAAAGATAAAATTCTGAGACTGTTCAGGCAGTACGAGCAATCGGATCTTCGTCGTCGTTGTCGTCTTGCGGCCAGAGCATTATGCCTATACGTCATCTGTGGGATCATCGGAACGCCGAGAAGACGTTTGTTTTTTTTTTTTTTTTTTTTCTAACCGATGATTGCCGTCTCGTCGATGTCCGGTACGGGTCACCTCGTCGCCATGTCCCAGGCTTAGATGACGTTTATGCTACTACCATTGTACTTCACCTTGTTTAAGTTGTGTCGCCTATTTGAGCTAATGCTTTCGGCGGCAGATATTTGTTGCCGCTCCTAAGATGTGAAAAGGCTTGAAACATCAAAGGGAAGTTTTTCCCGTCGGTAATCGTTCGTCTACCGGAAATATAACCACCTGCCCGGCGTCTATACTTACACTTTGCATGCTTGGATTTGCTGCCACAGAGTACATCACTTGGCCCGACAAGGCGAAGATCGTCAATCATGACGTCCACATAAACTGTACAAACTTTATACTTCGTAATTTAGACGTACCCTTTCTTTGCCAAGGCCCAGCACGGAACATAATCACAATGATTTCAATTCAATCACTACCGCTTCGTTGTGTTTTTTATGCTTGTTCTGCCCTTTCATTAGTTATATTGTCTAAGTATAATGTTCACTACGCGAAACACAACGTACCCTCGGCTGAGCGCGTGTGTAATTTGAAGCGAAGAGCGAGAAATTACCGCAATGGCGTGTCACTAGCTACAAACTTGCGATCCTGAAGAAAATTTACACTTAGTTTTTCCGCAACGACAACTCTGTTATTGTCATCTCAGTTTGCACATTCTTGTCTCCAAACAATCATTTGCTCTGAAATTGTGAGGTAACGATCACATTGTCTCACCAAATATATTGAAACAACTTTTCATAACGTAGCTCTAATGATAAACGTTTCTTTGCTAACTTTGTTCTAGTGGCGGTGCAGCGAGATGCGAAAGACGAGACAACATGATAATAGGATTTTGCGGCGGAGGGTTTTCTTTTACCCTTCTTGGAAGGGCTTGATTACCCATTAGTCTTGCAGGGTCGTCTGCTTCACTTGGTAGCACAGCAGTGACGTGCAGGTGTGGAGCTTCTCGTGTTTCTGACTTGTATTGGTTCACAGATTAGGCAGAAAATGTCAACAACACCCCATTTTCTGATTATGGGCTTCAGTAGGAGAAGCATTGTCCCGAAATAAGCGACGTATTTTGAATGCGCAGTTCCGGCAAATTGAAGTTACTGTTGACGTGAGTCATTCAAGTGGAAATTCATACGCACAGTCATCGGTTAATGGCTCCACAAGAATAACACCACACGTGAAGTTCCTCCCTGCGAAAGAATATCAGAACAATTTTGGCTACCAAAGTGCAAAGCGATTGGGACTTGATATGCCACCCATTCGATCATCGGTAACAGCAGGTTAGGGCATGTCGTTTCGCATTTGTGCGGGTATGATCTATCAACTCATCATTATTCTTCGCGTTTGCTTTCTATGATCTCCGGATAAATATTTCTTGCGTATTATTTATCCCTTCAAGCAGGCTATATTATTGACAGTGGTCAAGTGAACAAATGGTATGCCCAAGTTCAGCTTCAGACTACGGGATGCGATTGTTTGCGTGGCTTTAAAGATGCCATGAAAACAAAACGCAAGTTCGGTTCATTAGAAAGACTGTTTTCTCTCCATAACAATGATATAAATGTTATCGCAAACTACAAACAAATAATCCACCTAATAATGAAAACGTATCATGCAGTCGCGACCCACCAGCCACTTTACAGCGATTTCTCTTCGACGTTTTGAGCGATTGGCGGCCGCCGGCTTAAGCCTCAGCCGAGAAACATGACTGGGCGATTGTAGTGTGGCCTCGGGTCTCGTTTGATTGTCGCTCTTGAACGCTAATGTGAAGCTAACACACTAAGAGCAATCTTTTTGCTGTCAGACCATATTACGTTGCTGCTGCTCATAATACGCCACTGTAGGCCATATTTCAAAGTTGTTCTATATTGCTTGCACTTTTTAGTCAAGAAAACGTATTTTGTATCTGCAATGGAGCTGCGTTAAGTTCTAAACGCTAGTTATTTAAAATTTAGTGAAGTTCTTTTTGTCTTCAAGAACCATGTAAATCGAGAAGGTAAGTGAAGAGGTATCAGGGCAAATAAATGGAGGGAAAGACAGCTGCCTGTAACATGCATACTAAAAGCACAGATGTAATAAGTTTTGCTTCCTGCAACAGCTAACTAATGTAGCCCACGAATGGGAAGGGGGAAAAGAAGCTCGTCACGCTCACCCGTGGTGTTCCCTAACACAGGCGCACTGCTTCGCCCTATAGACGTGGACATCTGCATAAGTGGCCATTTTGCTTGCGTGGCGTATTTTTGTCTTCTAACCGTCAAGTACCTCTTAAAAAGGCGCCTTAATGGGCCGTCCATAACAGACCACTCGCTCCATCAAACCGATGCTTTCGTGCCATCGGGAGAAGCCGAGAACGCTTTATATGATACATATACTGCCCCTTCTTTTCCAATTTTTAGCCGTTTCTACGACCAATTTTCTCAGCTATTTATATATTTATAATTTCTTTGAACCTCACAGCATTGCTTGTACAGCGCCTCCCCATTCTGGGCCAGCGACTTGGTGGCAAGAAGATTGAGATATTTTTTCCACCTTTTGGGAGCATCCATTTTAATTTTGGTCGCCTCAAATGGCGCTTCTCAAACTTTTTCAATGGTGGGCGCTTTAAGTAAACACTTACTGCCGCCTGGTTGTAGGCTTACGTCTTACTCTGTTTTGCTCCTTTCCTTCCTACAAGCATCACATCGCTTAGACGAATACCGTGAACAAATACCGTGTAAATTTCGCAGCGGGTGTTTACAGACGTCGTGGGTAAACAAACTTTTGGAGCCGATATATCGAGACGTTTTCTTTGAAGCGTTTTCAACTGGTAGGGGATAATTGCTCCTTATGTTTGCCCGCATTGCGGTACTCCCTGCTTTGCCTCGCTCACTATCCTGACACCGAAGACATCACGCAAGCCTTTGTTACGTCTATGCTCTGCTGTAGTCCCCCCTTTAAGTCCAAAAACGCTGTCGCGAAAGCCAACCCATCCGTATGTCTTGGGAGACGACTGCACGTGTTCTCACTTTCAGCACAGCTCTTAAAAGTGATGCAGAATAAATGTTCATCTATGCAGAAATGGCACTAAAGCCGCGTTATACGCAAACTGTAAGCAGTTAGGGTAGACTAAATGTTAAGGGCAAGCGACGTTCCTCGATTCTGCTGAACTGCATTGCGCTCTTACATTCCGAAGCAAGATCCCAATATCTACCTCTGACAAAATTATTTCATGATAGTAAAAAGAAAGGTGTCTCCTCTGTCTATCTGACAAAAAACCTTCCAGCCTTGCTCGAGAGGTAAGCTTCTATATTGATAATTTTGATATTTTTGCGGCCTATGCACTTCTGGCATGACCTAAGAAATTTTCACGAAGACTGTACATAGCTTGAGTGTGACGGCACCTGATGGTCAAGCAAGGCAGAGAGGAATATTCCCGACCATAAGACCGGAAGCACACGCTTAAAAACGTTTTGCTGGAGCAGTTTTGGACTTGTTTGGGGGCGAAACCCGTTCGGGGCTGGGGCTGTCTGCGTCTCATGTCTTCGCAGTACCATGTAGTTACGATAATAAAACACCGGGACACTCGTTTTCCAAAGCGTGGCATTAGAACGCTTCGTGCTTCAAGATACGAGACATACAGCAAAGCTGTATACCTCCCCCCTCAACGGATTCATGTCCGTGAGCAGAAACGCCAAGGCGCCAAGAATACACTTATACGCTGCATGCTTCTCTTGTCTTCAGGTTTCACCCTACGGTTTCATCTGCGCGGGAAAAACGCCAAGAATACATTTATATGCTGCATGCTTCGTTCTTCCTCAGGTGTCACGTTAGTGGACATTGCCCGGAATTTTTTTCTTTCCGAAGGCATTTGGAGAATGAACTGGTACAAATGATACATATTTACAAATACGTATCATTTGGCAGCGGCCCAAAAAATATTTTATGAGGACCAGCTTACTCTCCTTATATGCACCTATGGTTTTTTCTTGGGGTTAAAGTGATTATGAAATTGAATTCTATGGGATCTGCACAACATTTCTTTTTCATCGGTTTCCCCATTTCCATCATCCGCGCCAACACTTCCAACCTACGCAGATGCCGCGTACTAAGAGCATGATCAGACATCAAGGAAGCGCTCAGGAAGATTGAGGAGCACCTCAGTAAACACGAGTCCGTTCACTCCCCTCCCCCGCACACTCATTTCCTGTTCCCGTCTCCACCGGTTATATATGGCTCTGGAGCGCTCACTCCAAATCGGCGCTGGTTGCTTTCCCCTGGGCCCCATTCATTTCCGCGGTTCACGTTCGAGAGCCAAGGTGGCACTGCGAGGTAATTCATTTATTGTACGTTGCGGGTTCAATCCAGCGCGCGTCTACAACGCCTTCTGCCTTGCCCGACAGCTGAGTGACAAATGCTTAATCCATTTGCTTTGGAATGCCTAATGCTCATCGGTCTTTAGAGAAAAATTCTCGCCACCCCGTGCACAAATCGGCTTGTGAAAGAATAACTGAAAGAAAGGAAACACACGCACGTATCGCCTTAGCGGCGGGCTTAACTATCATGTGAACAGTACACTTCACTTCTCTTGGTTGCTTGCATTTTTGCGTTCATCGCCGGCAATGCAAATTTATTACGGGGTATTAAGGTAAAAGCTTTTTACCGCAAAGCAGTACATGTTTTACCCCCTCCCCCAATTTTCGTTGCGGTGTCATCGAATTACTCGGCTCCGCTCAGGCGTTCCTCCTCACCTCCGCTGACCCCTCTTTCACAACTATTTTCCCCCTCGCCTCCACCCATTGCGCTTTGGCAAGTTGCGCAGTCGACCGCTAATGACGCTACTGCGGTTATCAGATCATTGCGCAAAATAAACCAAAGCACGGATGGCCATAAAAATGCACATTACTACACTCCCTGATAAGAAACCTGTGGGCAGCGCGAGCTGCAGTCTTCTCGGTGACGGTGCATTTCTGTTGCGTCTCAGGAAGTGTCCACGTGACCAGCGAACGTACGGTGACGTGTACTACTCTGCCGCTACCTTGCAGTGAGCCGCCGTCACCGGCCAGCATGTTGCAAATCGTTTGAACCGGCCGCGCAAATGTCACGGGGTTTGGATTAGCCCGCACAAAGGAACAGCGAGCATGTTGTTACATATACTGTTCGAACCTCCAAGCGCAAACATCACGTGGTTTGGATAGCGGAGAAAGGAACAGCGGCTGGGGAAAGTGTCAGATGGAGGGCGCTCCTTTGTGCGTACGCATTATACGCATGTGAAAAGGCAGTGAGAGAGATGACGCCGTAGCCGTGCGTGTCGTACTTTACTTCACCCTTCGCTAGACGCTCCTCTCCGTTTTCTTTCTTTCGTCGTTGCGACGTTCGCTCACACGGTTACGCGGACATAAACTAACGCCGCTCCCCGCGAAGCCCAGGTAACAGCTTCCAAAGGGCTGGCCCCCAAAAATCGACCGCAACCCGCCTTCGCTGTTTCCGCTCAAATTCCACTTCGCCAAGTAGCTACGAATCCCTCCCGGTAGAAGAGAAACTTCCCTGTTAGAACTCCGGATTGAGGCCATATTTCTTTTTTCAGTTCGGAAGGCCTTCCTAACGACATTTTCGCCGGTGTCTTCCACGCCTAAGTATGCGCCCTCACCGGCTGCCGGTTTACGCGTGCAGGGTTTGTGGGTAGAAAAGGGGGCGTTCACGCACAGCGAGGCTTCATGCCGCTATCGATGGAACGAAGGTTGTGAGGGGGAGTGAGAACGGACGCATGTTGTTTGCTTGCAGGAAGATGAGGGGGAATGGAAGAACTGTCCGCCTGAGCAGAAGCGCTAATTGGCGCTAAAACAATGCAAAGCCACTGCAGCCACCCTTGCCACCTCAAGTTCCAGCTCGTCGAGCGGCTGCAAATTCCTCCGGGGATGAACAGCAGCTTGCCAGCTTGGAATGCCTACGTGAGCCGATATTACTCTTCACCGTAGGTATTTCAGAGCGACATATCAGACATGTCTTTCAATTCTAAGCGCGCGCAAACAACCGGTTGCCGATTTATGCGTGCAAGGGTTAGGAGTGGACGGAAGATGAAGGGGGGGGGGACGTCCATGTGGAGCTATAGGTTTCGTGCCCTTACTGATGACATGTATTTATATTGTGCTGGAGGGAGATTTAAACGTAGACATTAAATGTCCCAGTCCGACCTGCACCATTGTTCTCAGTGGTCAAGCGAATTGGGGTGGCGTGTTACACCAACAGTCAGATGCCTAAAACGCGGGACGGAATTAGACTAGAAAAAAAGCTCGGGTAGTTCCGAGTTTAATCAAACTAATTGTCTACAAATTATGGTCAATCACAAATTCCAACTTTGGTAACTTTCTCAAACATTTTTTTTTCTTTCGTGCACTCCGTGGACTGCGTCCAGTTTTGCAGGTCATCCTTCTTCGTTGAGTTCGAGGGCACTAATTTCTCGGGCTCAGCGAAATTACTGATCTTTCAGAACGGTGATCAGTGGCGAGTGCGTCAAAAAATACGAGACGTAACAAGAAACGTCCCACGTCTGCGTCTTCCAGGCCAGGTATGCCAAGAGCGTGGTACTTGATGTGCAGAGAACGTGATACGTGCATTAATCAGGCTGCGCAAATCACTTCCCCGGCCAGACGCTTCGCCGGGACGTGGGGAGGCCAGCGTTGTCTCCTGTAACTACACCGGGCCCAACCCGTTTCCCCCGACCCATCGCCACTCGCTTTTCTAGTCCGCACGCGCGTTACGCTGAGGCCATATTTCATTCCCAGATAGGTACCCGCCCGGCGCATTTTGTGCGAAGCAAAACGGAGTTATGCATGGTAATATGCAGCGCTGCGCCTCTCAACCGGCCTAAAAGATATCAAACCAGCTTTGTTTGCGTAAAGAATGCGTAGAATTGAGAAAGAGAGCATTTTACAATAAACCGACATGGGCATTGGAAACATTAATATTATTGCGAGGCTGTTACATGAAGCGCTCGTTCCAAATCCCACGGTTTTTACCCCTATGACACTAAGGGAGAACAGCGGAGCTGTTTTAACAGTTGCATAAAAGAATAGAGGAGTGGTCAAAGCGAAACTGTAACTTTGGGAGGGCGCGCACACAAAAAAAGGGGGGTAGTACCAGCCTGAGAACGGAATGTCGCTATGCTGAAGCTAGCGTTCTCTACCACATAAAACCCAGCCTGCACCGGGAAAGAAAGAAGCAGCAGCTGCAGCATCGGTAAAATGGAGAAAAGAGCAAAGAAAAGCTTTGCTTTAGTAGTCACGTGAATACATCAACGGAACCTGCACAGTGAAGGAGCGTGGTTGTGGTCTGCAGGCGTTGCTCCTCTTTATCCTTCCTACCCGTAAGCAGTGTTTAATGTCTAATTCTCTTGCACCCGTCCAGACGGCGCTCCGCACGAATACCAAAGTTGTCTCAATAGCACCGCGTTTTCAGCCAGAAATGTGGGAGTGCGGAGCTGCAAAAATATCATGCACCTCTCGCTCTAACCACAACGATGGTTGAATACAAAGATTTCTCGTGACAGATTCTTTCTCGTGACAGATCTGAATTTTCTAAACCACTTCAGCGATGTCAAAGTGGAGCAATCGAATAGGCGCCAGCTTCATGACGCGAGTGACTCAGATTCTAATCCCGCCACGGGAAGCGTTTCTTTTTTCTTTCACTTCAACGATAATGATTAATCATCATCGTCAGAGAAAGTTGGCTTTCCTGCAGTGCGTACTGGCGTTACAGACGGCATCAGTGGAAAAGTAAAGCTTCGCCTAAAAAAGAAGCTCATGCGGTGGGGGGGCTGACGAAAGATGGGAACTCATGACGAAGTAGAGAGCCCCGCGTGGCCTCGTCATTTTTCTTCCCCTTGGCAAATATTTGCGCGAACTTTGCCTTATGTTTAACGCTGCTCATTAGGGAGGAAATCTTATTCTCTTCCGTTGTTTTTTTGTCCTCTCCTGAGACCCAGAAAAGTCGGACGAGAATTATTGCGCGGCGTTAAACAGAACCCATGGGTCGCGGTGATATCATTACCAAGTTAACTCTGCCTTTTAGTCATCCCGCCCCCACCCCTTATATTAGTCTCCTGCCGAAAACGCGGCCCAATTTCATGTGTGATTATTATACCTTATCCTTAGACTATGCCCTACAAAGTATACAGTAGTGGGTTACATATATATTTTTCCACTTTATGTAAACACTTTCCTGGAAGCGATGAGCAACGTTACGTGCACGTTGTTCAGAACCGCAAGTCTAGGTTAATCGGCCTCATGAACTTTTGCATGGTTAACGATAAATAACAGGGTAAAAAGCATGCTCAAGTAAATTCCACTGCACTCACCTAGCAAAAAAGATATGGTCGGTTATTTTTCCCTATATACGTTCATCACCGATACCCATGAGCTTAATTCGACTTAGGAAAGCGTCACCATGGCACCATCGCTATAAAAAGCAACCCCACGATTCGTCAAAAATTTGTCTACACATTTCTGCCACAAAAAAAATTCTTTAATGGGGAGTAAATATTTCGCAAAAACAAAGTCCGTATTTATCAAGGTGAGAAGCACACTTTTTGTGCGTGAAGATATTACGGGCAATCAACGTGGTTAATGGAACGGTTACATCCTGCTGACCTGCCCAGCAGCTCAGAACACCAAGTCTCTTATAACCCACGGCACATAAAGTTCACGTTAATAGAACTAAGGAGCAACCTGCAATAATTACGAAAATCAAACATTCGACTTTTGCGTTTGCATGCGCGTTATGAAGCTTTTCTTTCCACTTTAGCATCAAGCGTAATCTCCATTGACTGATTTGTATTAACGCCGACGCTACGGATATGTACTGAAGTTATTCGGCTCTGGTAGAGAGTAAAGTTCATGCTAAAGAGAAAAATGACCAAATAACAGGAGGCCGTGAGGAAAGGCAGTAACACGGCGAAGAATACACAAAAGACGAAAAGAATTCCAGGTAATTACTGAATAGAAGGGCATAATTCAAGACGAGGAAATGCGGGCTTAGCCAATCAACAATACTCAAACAAATATTATTCACCGTGTTCTACGACGAAAAGTGCCGAATGGGTCCATGAAACAACAGCTAGTATAAAAGTTTAGTAAGTAGCGTATACAGAATAAAAAACTGAAACTAGGCCTCTCTAATCAAAGTAATGAAGGCTGACACAAGTGATATATAAACGTCAACCGAAAATGACAAAACCGTGTGAGAGCCCATCAGTGTTGTAGCATAAAATGATTAGAAAACCGGCACGCTTTTTCAAGCACGAAATCCGGCTGCGCAAGAAAAGACGAAGATATAGGGAATCTCATTGCTGCGGTTTAATCCCCTTGATCCCGTTAGGTAGTGTCCCACGTCCCTTCCCATTTTTGTCTCAAGCCGGGTTCAGAAATAGCTACTGCACGGCGAAGTCTGGGTCGAGATCTCGAACGCCTGCACGCCGACCGAGATTTCCCAGGTGAACGGTGACATCCGGGAAACATCAACAAAAAGAAGGGAGGGGGGGGGGGGTGCGGATTATGTGCGCACACCAACAATCCCTTGTCTCCGGCTTTGCTTCTGAGATAGGAGCGCACTTCCGTGCTGCCTTTCGAATCAGTACCTTGTGTCTAGTGTGTGTTTAATCTAAATCTCAACGTGGGATAGCTATTAGCCATGATTGGAGTGATGTCCTTTTTTTCGTTTTCCTTTGTGGGTGAGTAACACAATTCAAATCTTCAGCGTCTGCAGTTAGCCTAGATGGGGAGTAAGATCTGTGCGGTTGATTGCAGGACTGATCGGGAAGACGAGAAGTAATCGTAACACTGCCGGTGGTGAAACCTTACACGGACAACCAAGTTCTCACAAAAGAGAAGGCGTAATCGTACGGACTGCAGTTGTGGTACGGTACGGACTGCGGTGCGGACTGCGCTGAGTGAGCCAAATTATTCAAGTGGGACGCCCCAACCTTTGCTTCAGTTCGAGTGCACTAATGCATCTTAGCTATTTCCAAATCTCAAAGAATGTTGTCAATCGAGTTGCCCAAATTTGTCTATAAAGAAGCTTGTAAGCGATGGCCAATACACCGCTGTATTGGCCATCGCTTTCGGGATCGAAGAGAAGTAGACGACACAAACAAACAAGTTTGTATTTAGGAGTAAACCTGCGCATGCAGACGGGACAGGGGGTGGGCCCTTTTCTGTGTGTTTCACCCTCCATCTGCGCTCTTCCTGTCTCTTTTTTTTCCTGTCCCGTCCGTATGCCCTGTTTCCCCCCTAAGTACGAAGAATCAAAAAACCCAACAACATGCTTTATATGTTTGTATGAACCACAATCTGGGCAGGACATTTTATTTTTGAAATAGTGAGGTTGTTCTTTGAAAATTGAGGGTAACCAATTTTAGCGTGATGCTTAATCATGTGAAAACCTTAAAATAGACACCGATTTCAAGCCACACTGTGCTGAACATGAATGGGAGTCATTTTAACGCCGACTCGTTCATGCACACAAGTTTACGAAAGAAGGATATCTTGCGTCACCAGACTGTCGCTTTTCACAAAAGCAACGAGACACAAAAAGAGCATAAAACAGAGACATACCGGACATTTGCAAATGGGCATCCGAGGTCCGCTCGATTCCTGTTTTTTTTTTCGGCAAGTCCCAACAGCACACTGACAGTGCGCATAAGTAACCGTGCAGTGGACGTGCACGACAATGGTTCATTGCACTCTGACACATTCCTGCGGGTCTGTTTCACCACAATGAACTTGACTGACCAATTTACGTAGCCAACAACAAAATTTCGGCTGATGAGGATGACGTGCTTAATAGCTAGCACCTGTGCTGCGACATCACGCCGTGACGTTCTGCACAGCACAGCGCCGAAGCACCGATAACATTTTAGACAAATGATATTACTGACATTACTGTCATTCGCCGATGTTGCTTTGTTGGCGGCATCAATTGGTCACTGCAGTGCATGGTGGTGAAGTTCGAACACCGGGTCATTTTGAAGAGCATCAACTTGCAGTTGGTCACAAACCTAACATCACTCCGTCATTCAATGTACACACACCTTTTTATTTCGTACAAAACAAGTTTTTGGTCACTAGCTTTCTTGTCCGCTATGCAAGTTGTAAACAGCGAATCGGGCAATAAGAGCTTTTTTGTCAAAAAACACAATTTGCGCAGCCATAGGCCCATTTTGATCCTAGGGAGTCCGGTTTTAGAACTACCTATTATTCCCATCAAAGCGTAAGCACCACCTCGGTTTTCGCTTTGACACTAACGCGAGTTTCCCCTTTAGTTATTATTGTATGAAGCTCTATGCATACAGGAACGCAGACTTTGTCGGCCGCCGCATCAGCCGTTGCTCGAGGTGGCGCGAGCCGAGGTGTCCGTGCACGATTGAACTAACTCAGTCATCATCAGAGTACGAAGGAAGGGGTCAGCAACACATCCCCAACGCTACCTCCAAAACAACTTGAGCGAGAGTTCTATACGGAATGGTGCGAGGATATATGCTTTGCAGCTTGCCAAAACATGCTGGACCTTTTTTGGCTCCCCTTGGCGTTATGACGTAATCGGGGAAGAAGTCAGTGATTCGCAGTCTTTTGAAACAGCCTTTGATAGGCAACAAATTTTTTTTGAAGCCGACAATACACTGAAGTGAGCAAAGAGGGCCTTAAGTGCACCGCCGGAGAAGCTAGGAGAAAGGAACCATAGAAATCGACTGAAAATCCGAATCTAGGAAAACAAAGAGGCAGGTGTAGCGGCGGGGCTGTAACCCATGCTATGTCCCTACCACGGCGCAGTACAATGCGCGTGTCTGGTCAGTAAGTTTCCTGAGCAGGCGTCGGAGGGTTGTACTGCAGCGGCGAAGCAGGGTTGAATGGGCCAAACATGAATGGTTGTGATGGAAACAATCTGTAACCCAACACCTACGTAGTGTCTTGTTTAACTTGGCTAGTTTGTTGCGTTGAAAGTAGACATCCGACGTACGAGCAGTGCTGATCTCACTTAAAGCACTTTTAAAACATGTGAAAGGTTCTCCGAATTTTGAACGGGATCTTAGAGGGAATATTCTTTAGGCTGGAAATTCCCTGGCTGTGATAGCAACTTCTACGAGTTTTACGAGCAATTATACGAGTGCTGTACTCCCGTCTAGAAGACTGCATGGAATGCATTTACCACGCGTGCGTTATTGTCAGTTTTTGTTTTTTGTGGCATCCCAAGTTTTTAGTGCCCTTAGCGTCGTTATTCTGTTTTTTTTTTTCTGTTTGAGGGAACCTAAGTTCGACTTATTATGCTTATAATTTTGTAACAGCGTCATACTGCTAAAGGGCCAATGGTTGCAATAGGAAGACTATAAACCGTTTAATGTTCATCCAAGGTGGTAACAACACTTTTTGAGGTGAGGTTTGCGACACCAAAAGAAATGGAATCACAAATCTGGGCTGACACAGTCACCGCGAGCAGGAACTCTGTAAGTGAGTTCATCTGACAAAAGTATGTCTAGTGTACATAGAGGTCTCACAGCTGTTGTTATTTTGATCACGTGCGTGACAGCCTCTTTGATTTAAATTTAAAGAAATTAACTTCATTTGCACCAGGATCCCCTCGCCCGGAGATCCCGGATATTCGGCATGGTCATCTCTGCGCATTCGATCTGTGCCATTGTACTCCATCGCTAGAATCTGCGAGGCTTCTTTCCTAAGAAGGGGGAGTACAATTAAGTATCAGGGCAAGTTTGGGGTTCTGTGTGTAAGTCCAGAGCGTATGATAGACGCTTAAGTAGTTCCGCAGTTAGGAGACTTGGGGTTCCCTGGTAGTCGCTGGAGCCGTTGTGTGAGGTGTGTAGTGAGCTGAGTGTGTATCTGAATCTGTCTTAGGACAGCGGATTCCCGACCCGTGAGTGTTCTGTGTGGTTTTGGGTGCTTCTGCATGTTTTGACGGGCTGCCCGTAGCCCATCTTTGGTGTCACTGGTTCTTGATGTCCCGGTTGCGTCCTACATTCCTTTAAATATGAAGCGCATACTTAGCAACCCGGTATGTTAATGCTCTGGCGAGTGCGTGTGTGCTCTGATTTCCTGACATGGCTTTATTCCGAAATACCCAGATCACCTTGTAGCACTTCGGACGTGTAGCGAAGATCTTGGTGAGCATGTTTGCGGTATTGCTATGTAGTATTCCGCTGCAAAGAAGTTGTCGGGATGCAGCCTGTGACTCGTTGTACATGTACATTCTACCAGTGTCTGGCGTAAAATGGCAAGAGTGCTCCACAGCACGGGCGATTGCCCTTGTCTCCATATTGGCAGTTGCACTGAGGTAAAGTTCTGCGCCTGGTGTGATGAGGGCCTGGCTTCCGTCTGCGAGAACGGTGATACCAGTCCCATCTTTGAGGCTGCGTCCGTGCAGTACAGTTCTGGTTGTGACTCTGTCTTGTTGATCTACTTCGGGATGGCCCTAATGCGAAGGGTTCGTTTTTCTTTGTTCGCTAAAGGTGCATATCACGGGATAGAGGAGCAGCGTAGATATTTTCCCGTATGTTAGGCTCCAGTTCTTCGTGAGTGCTTCCCTCAAATTCGCTGGCGTCATATCCTAGATTGTGAAGTATGCTTAGGCCCTGTGTCGTGCTTTGTAGTGGTGCATTCATGTATTATGGGTCTGGGATGGGGAAGATAAAATTGACCTCACCTAGGGTAGAAGTCCTCCCATTTGCAACTCTGCTGCTCGTTTTTCTTAGTTTGCATTGCGATGTGGGGTGTTTTGTGCACTCCCATAACAGGAAGGGCACATTGCAATATGAAGGTAGATAAGATATCCACTCGTATATATATATATATATATATATATATATATATATATATATATATATATATATATATATATATATATATATATATATATATATATATCAAAAAGTAGAGTCCGACGCAAGTCTCAAAAAACAAAAACAAACATGTTTACTAACGTTTCGACTGGTGGTCCAGTCTTCATCGGAGTAACATTTAGATTACACTGCAGAACGCTTTTATAGGTGCGTGTGGAGAGAGGAGGAAGTTGCGCTACAGTGCGCCCTCTTTGAAAGAAATCATACGTCATCATTCAGCAAAACAAGAAAAAACGCAAGACATACACATGAGAGGGAATGCACTGCCCTCCCTCTTTTTTGGGAGAAAAGGTGCGCTACAATGCGCCCTGTTTAAAAGTAGTTATTGGCAGCAAAACAAGCAAAACAAGAAAAAACGCAAGACATACACATGAGAGGGAAAGCACTGCCCTCCCTCTTTTTTGGGAGAAAAGGTGCGCTACAATGCGCCCTGTTTAAAAGTAGTTATTGGCAAGTGGTACAACAAAGAGAAAAGAAAAATGCAAAGGGGCGTCTAGGAAGGAGGTAAATTGGCGCCTCTCCTCATAGGAATTAACAGAAGAAGCGGGGGCGGGGAAGAGAAAGGAGTAAAGGCGGCAGAACGAGATAAGGAAGTGGGGAACGCGCGTCAGCACGTCATCGCTTTTCGTCTTAGGAATGTGTCAACAGAAGAAGCGGGGTGAAAGCGGCAGAACGAGATAAGGAACTGAGGAGCACGCGTCAGCGCGCCTTCGCTTTTCTTCTTAGGAATGTGTCACGTGAAGCCGGCGCTATGTGGCTAAGCCGGCGCTAAGAGGCTAATTGAGTGAACCTGGAGGGATAAAGCCGGCGCTGGTATGCCTAAAAAGAGGATTGGTCACGCAAGAAGCGAACGGAAGAAAGGCAAGTAATTATTGTGGCAAACATGTCAACGCGCCTACGCCTTCGTTCAGCCCAGAGGATGCGGTTTTGAACTTAAATATGAGATATGATTCGCGAACTTCGCGTGCGTGGTTGCTGTTGAAATTGGATTCAATTATTGTTACCTTCAAATTATTAAATGAATGACCCGGGATTCCGACGTGACGGGACAAAGGAAGGTTAGGAAGAGACTTGGCGTGTGCCCTATGATTGTTGAACCTTAATCTAAAAGCGTTCGCCGTCTGGCCAATATATTGCAGGTGGCAGGTATTGCACTCGAGCAGATAAACTACGTTGGCGCTGTCACAGTTAAAATTTCCCTTCAGTTTTACAGAGAAGTGCGAGGCGGTGCTAGAGGCGGTTTTTGTTTTCGTCATGTGGGGGCATACCTGACAACGAGGCTTGTTGCAGGGCCCACAACCGGTCACTGGTGAATGGCTGAGCCTCGAAGATGTCAGAATGTCGCGCAGGTTTTTGTTTCGCCTATAGACAACACGTGGTGGTTCGGAAAATATAGATGCTAGTCGAGGACTTTGATTTTTATTTATTTATTTATTTATTTTATTTATTTTCAATACTGCCAGTCTCGGGCGAGACCATAGCAGGTGGGCATTCATACAATTTCAGCAGGAACAACAGCGATGGGCCTAACATTGGCCAACAAGCAAAAACAGCAATAAACCGTACAATAAAAGGGTATCACACACTTTCACTTCACGTGAAGAACCGCTGAGTTGTGCAGCGTCGTCAATGTTTACATAAGGGGAAGGTAAAAACAATGGTATAGCGGCAACAATGATGTAGACACAAGAATACAGACAACAATACGGACGTACAGACATGTAAACAATGTAAAGACATAGACATACAAAGTCTTCGCGCACTGTAGACCACGGAAGTTTAGTTACGAAAAGCATCAAATTCCTTCCACCCCGACATCCAGTTCACGCTTCAAAGCGAACGCGATGGCTCCCTTCCCCCACCCCCCCCCCCTCCTTCTTATTTGATGTCCAAGTGACGAGTAGACCGAAAGGCCTCAGGTGTGTCCTCCCTATTCCCAGAGCGGCGACTGTGTGTTTCCCGTTTTATGCCCGCACAGAGAGCAGAATCGGGTAATTTCGGACCCAACAACAAGAAAGAAGAAAAAGAGAACCACTCTAAAGGTTTATCTTTTCCGTGTCCGCCGCCGTAAGCAAGAGAGGGCGGCTAACTGCGAGAGGGCATCGACCGTCGGGGCCCTGGAACGAGTTCAATGGCAAACACTATGTTCAAGTCAGTGGTACATCCATGGGCACAAGGATAGGGCCAAATTATGCAAATATTTTCATGGCAGTCCTCGAGGAGGAGTTTCTTGCAAGCATCGACTTGAAGCCATTTTTTTACAAGCGCTTCATAGATGATGTCTTTCTGATTTGGCCACACGGAGAATCCAATCTCCTAAGATTTATAGCCGAGTTTAACGCGGTCCACCCTAACATTTCTTTCTCACACCAGTTTTCCGCTACCAGCATCAACTTCCTCGACGTGACGGTATCTGTCTCGCAGAACAAATTAGAGACCACCCTTTACCGAAAACCGACGGACTCCCATCAATATTTGCATTTTCAAAGTAGTCACATTAAGCACTGGAAAACGGGCATACCCTACAGTCAAGCGCACCGCTTCCGCCGGATATGCTCCAAGGAAACAGATTTTCTTTCCAACTGTTGTGATGTTGTGATGCTTTCGAAGTATGCCAGAAACATTCGGCACAGATGCGGAGTGAGTGAGAACTAGGTTACTTGAAGGGCGTCGGTCGGCTGGCTTCCTCGAGTTAAGGAGTTCATTGCGGCTCAGCGCTCCTGCTCGGCGAATGGAATCGTCAATTAATTGGAGCGGGTACTTTTGTTTGAGCAGATCGTCCTTTAGTCCCTCACAGTTGGAAAGAAAATCTGTTTCCTTGGAGCATATCCGGCGGAAGCGGTGCGCTTGACTGTAGGGTATGCCCGTTTTCCAGTGCTTAATGTGACTACTTTGAAAATGCAAATATTGATGGGAGTCCGTCGGTTTTCGGTAAAGGGTGGTCTCTAATTTGTTCTGCGAGACAGATACCGTCACGTCGAGGAAGTTGATGCTGGTAGCGGAAAACTGGTGTGAGAAAGAAATGTTAGGGTGGACCGCGTTAAACTCGGCTATAAATCTTAGGAGATTGGATTCTCCGTGTGGCCAAATCAGAAAGACATCATCTATGAAGCGCTTGTAAAAAAATGGCTTCAAGTCGATGCTTGCAAGAAACTCCTCCTCGAGGACTGCCATGAAAATATTTGCATAATTTGGCCCTATCCTTGTGCCCATGGATGTACCACTGACTTGAACATAGTGTTTGCCATTGAACTCGAAATTGTTTAGCTCAAGAATCAATCTCAGTAATAAGGCCAATGTGGAATTCTCGACGGGCTTAGGCTCCCGTGATTCACTGTAAGCGTGGATCACCGCTTGTATTCCATCAGAGTGGGGAATATTGGTATATAGTGACGTGACGTCCATGGTGACAAGCAGACAGCCACTGGGAATCTCAAGGTCTAATATTTCAGAGAGAAAGTGGTTGGTATCTCGTATGTATGAAGGAAAGTTAGGGGGAATTTTGTTGATTAAGTTGTCGACATAGAGGGAAATATTTTCGGTAACCGTGCCTATGCCAGATACGATTGGGCGACCAGGGACATGTGCCTTGTGAATTTTGGGCAAAAGGTAGAACCTGCCTGCTATTGGGCTGAGTGGTATCAGAGAACGCACCGTCGTTTTGTCTATTTCTTTGGCCTCCAGTAGTGCTTCGAGGTTTTCCTTGACAATTTCTTTATATTCAAAAGTTGGATCAGATTGAAGAATTTTGTAAAAGGATGTGTCGGATAATTGTCGGTCTGCTTCTTTGATGTAATCATCTCGATTCATTATCACTATTGCTCCACCTTTATCAGCGGGCTTGATTACAATTTCGTGGCGACATGCCAACTTCTCAAGTGATTCTTTCTCTTTAATTGAAAGGTTGGGTCTAAAAGGCGTCTGCTTTTTATAGGCTTCAAGCACGTCATGTTGTACTGCTCTAATATATAGATCTAGACATTTATCGCGCTGAGTCGGTGGCGTCCAGTGCTTGGAGCTGGGTAAAGAGCCGGCATTGTCCGTGTTAGGGCGCCCATGAAAGAATTCACGCAATCTCATGTTGCGAGCGAAATTGTCTAAATCTTTAAGAAGCTGGAATTCGCTGAAACCTCCCGTTGCTGGACAAAAACTTAGGCCTTTGGATAGTGTGCGAACTTCGATCTCTGTCAGCACAACACTGGACAAGTTCACTAAATTACTGGTGGGGAAGTCACTCTTCTCGGTCATTTTAGAGGATGATGGCATAGGAGGGGGTAATTCAAAATGCTTCGGAGGAGGGACCTTGTCGCGAGACATTTTTTTAGACTTCATCGTGGCTATTGAAGACTTTTTCTTGAGTTCAAAGACAGCTAGAGAATCAGATTCATGTTTGGTGAGAAGAGGCACCAAAGTCGATTCTTGCTCATGCACAGATTTAACTTCCGATTTGTAGTGATCTAAAACAATACTGGTTAATTCTAGAGATGCAGAAGTTAGGACATTTTTCCATCTAGCTTGGTTATGAGGGGACAATTCAGACGTAGCGGGTTCTAATTTCAACATGAGACCTTTCGGAACAGCAGATTCATTCAAATAGTGGGTGAGTGAGGTGACGTGCAATTCAAAGCGAATGCGTTTTTCTGCCAATTTTCTAGCATTTTGGAAGTTCCTAGACACGGTTAAAGGAGCAGATTTACCAGTGTCTAAGGTGGGAAGTCAATTTTGGCGGTTGCTTGTTGAGGGCTCAGCATCGCTGCTCCGAAGGTTGTAGCGGCGGGGGCTTGGCTGGGGTCTGTGCGGAGCCGACGGCTGGGGTAGACGGCCCACGGCTGGAGCCGATGGCGTGTGTCTCTGTGGAACCGATGGCGTCCTATTATGTCGGGGGGAGTCCTGGGTTGTCTGGCTCCGTGGATCAGCTGAAGCGAAGCTGCACCACGTAGTATCATCGCTGGGTCTTCGAAGACACAGGCGCCGGATATGACTGGCCATGATGGCGACTCCCTCAAAACTGACGTGAAGTCCATCGGCAGCTAGCAGCTATATATATATATATATATATATATATATATATATATATATATATATATATATATAGAAATAATATTTGGCAGTCAAGAAGACCTCGGAAAGCAAAGGGTCTGCTTGACTGCCAACTATTATTCCTGTCTTATTTTCAACGAGTCCCTCATTCACTATTCTGATTTGCTATATATATATATATATATATATATATATATATATATAGAGAGAGAGAGAGGTGTATATATATATACGTATATATATATATATATATATATATATATATATATATATATATATATATATATATATATATATATATATATATATTTATATATATATGTATATATAGAAATATATATATATATATATATATATATATATATATATATATATATATATATATATGTATATATATATATATATATATATATATATATTTAAATATATATATATATATATATATGTATATATATATATGTATATATATATATATATATATATATATATATATATATATATATATATATATATATATATATATATATATATATATATATATATATATAGACAGAATAAGGGTTGGCAGTCAAGCAAACTTTGGAAAACAAGGGGGGATTGCGATAGGTCTTAAAAATAGATGAATAATTTTGTGAGTCCGAAACAAAGCGGTGAAAAAATGCCCGCCGGGTGGGATCTGAACCCACGACCTCCAGAATACCGGTCTGGTGCGATGACCACTACGCTGCCGGCTGGGCTGTTTTTGTTTTTTGTTTCCTGCACTTTGGTGTGGTAGCCAGCGCCTCTCGACTACTCGGGGTGAAGGGGACCTTCTTTTTATCCCCCGGGCCATGACTCAAGTTGCTACGACATGTCGAGAGTGGTCGACCAGCGTTGAATCCTCTTAAGTTATTTTTGGCACAAATACTGCCAGAACAGAGGCCCTTGCTATGCACGTAGCGAATCAGAATATTTTTCCCCACATTCTTTCTGACTCAAAAAGTTCTTCATCTGTTTCTAAGACCTACCGCAATCCCCCCTTTGCTTTCCAAGGTTTTCTTGACTGCCAACCCTTATTCTGTGTTAATTCACCGAGCCCCTCATTTTCCCATTTATGATTCGCCACATGCATAGCGAAGGCCTCTGTTTTGGCAGTCTTGGTGCCAAAGGTAGCTTAAAGGGGCACTGACACAAAAATTTTGCATCTTGTTTTTTCTGTTGCGATAAGTAGCTAGTGACCTACCTATAACCTGTAGAAACCTCATTTGCTTCAGCGAGCGACGGTTGTTTCGCAGCGAGTGCCGCGAAACGATGGATTTTGTGGATTTTGTGTGAACAAAGCTTACCACGTGACCTGTCGGAGGGATATCACAGAGCAGAGCCGCCGTAGCACTGTCGAATCCACATCACCGGCAGTTTCTGTGAATGCCCTCACGTACTGATCTCGTGAGGCGCTTAATTAAAAAGCGACCGTGGATGTGACGCAGGCGCTGCGAGTGCAAATGCTACCGCGGCTAAAGAACGACGCGCGACGCTCGAGACGGTGGGTGGCAAGACGCGCGCTGGGAGCGGCCGGCCGGTCTGCCTACAGGTCCGCCTACAGATGTGTTCGGCTTAGCACTGCGGTGGATATTCGAGTGCCGCTCTCGTAAGCGGTGCAGATGACAATTTTTAATGCAACCCGCCATCGCATCATTAACTCCTTTCTCATGTAAGCCACCATGGTCGGGACTTGGGGACAATTTCGTGCAGCGGTAACAAGCTATCACTCGAGCTACCTGCGCCGGCCTGGGCCACTTCGCGGCCGTGGCCGCCGCCTGCACAGCGACCGTGCGGCTCGCTCAGTGGGCTTTTCGTGCCTCCGGCGCGTTGTCGCATCCATTGGTAATAAACAGTAATAGAAACAGAGTGCCTGGAATCGCTGTAGAACTTTGGTCGCGGCCAGCTGCCCGATTAGCTGACGAAATCACGGCGCCTCCGCCGCCAACGATAGGGGTCGTTCGTTCTCGAGAACAGAAGCTCCGCCCTCCGGCCCTCCGATTGGAGCGGCGAGCCGGGAGAGCCGGCGAAAAACGCCGGCAGTGCGGAAGCGGCAAACACAAACTCGTGACGTGTTGGATGTTGTTTATTTACACAATATCCTGGGGATGTCGATTGCGCGTGGTCCTCTGCTGGCTGCTCGGTTGCGTTTTGCACACTTTAAAATTGATTTTAAATATGTTTTAGGCTGTATTCGCCGCTGATATTTTGCACATGATGTATATGTGTTCCCACCAATCTATCTCCGAAGTTACCTCGCCTTCAACATTTTGTGTCAGTGCCCCTTTAAGAGTGTTCAACGCTGGTCGACCACTCTCGACATGTCGTGGACACTCGAGTTAAGGGCCGGGGGGTTAAAAAAAGGTCCCCTTTACACCAAGTAGTCCGAGTGGCGCTGGCTACCACAATTAAGTGCAGGAAACAAAAAATACCTTAACATAACTACCCAAGAAAGTGGTGGGAAACCAGCCCCGCCGGTAGCGTAGTGGTCATCGCACCAGACCGGTATTCTGGAGGTCTTTGGTTCGGATCCCACTCGGCGGGCATTTTTTCACCACTTTCTTTCTGACTCAAAAAATTCTTCATCAGTTTCTAAGACCTACGGTAATCCCCCCTTTGCTTTCCGAGATTTTCTTGACTGGCAACCCTTATTCTGTATTAATTCACCGAGCCCCTCATTTTCCTACACGCACACACGCACACACACACACACACACACACACACACACACACACACACACACACACATATATATATATATATATATATATATATATATATATATATATATATATATATATATATATATATATATATATATATATATATATATATATATATATATATATATATACGCAGCAAACCAAAAAAATTAAAGTAAGCAAGTAAATGAATGATTACGGGTTCCCGCAAGTTCTTCATGAAGTAGCCATTTGCGAACATATTATATAGCACTCGGTGCCTTATCACCTGGAGGCGTAGCAGCTCAGGAAATAGGTGTCGTGCGCAAGTGTCTCGGCTGGCGAGGTCGCAGTCCTGGGAAACCCGAGAGAGAAAAGGAAACATCCGTGAGCAAATTCAAGACGGAAGCGTGTGCATGGGACCGTGAGTGAGCGCGACGACCCTCACAACGATTGAGCCGGTCGCAACGCCTGCACGTCGAACCGTTTGTTTTTCTTAGCCAACTCATCTCCCGTGACGTGTATTGCCGTAGCAAATGAACTGTGATCGCGCAGGGCAGTGACCCGAAACTGCGTTTACTTTGCCGCCTACTCTGCTCGCGGACTGAGCCCGAAGGCGAACGTAGGGGTTCTGTAGCTCGAATGAACAGAGAACGGCCATAACAGACCGTCTTTGCTGCCGCCACGTACGCGTCCAGCGCAGGAATGTAAACGGCCGGCTGCTATAAGCCGAGTGCATTCGACCCCGTCATCTATACAAGCCAAGACATTGAAAAGTAGCGCAGTGAGCATTGGTATATAGGCCGACGACACACCGGATAAGCGCTGATCCTGAGTGTCCTGTGCGTTTCGTCAGTTTCTTGCTGCGCTGTTTTTAAATATCTTTCACAATTCACATAGCCAAATACCCCACAATAATGCGTTGCTGCCTTTGCGTATACGAGTTTCAGAAATTATTCGCCCCAAAATTATGTGACCGTTACACCCCCAGCGTGAGTGTGGTGGGATTCACTCGGCCGTTCAGTGTGACTTTTCTTATGGGCAAGCCCTTCGAGGACAGGAAGGAAGATCCAACTGACCCGCTGAACACAAGTGAAGTGACGCGAGGCTTGCTTCTTCCAGGATTTTCTTTCAGGCGAAACCATCCTGATTACGATATGCTTCGATTTCGCGTTCGTGCAGCCTAGTTTGGCTTAGGAAGTTTTCTGACACCCGTAAAAAATATTCCTCGCTGTATATAAGTAAACAACAGGCCCCCAAGTTCTTGATTTTTCCTAAGAAAAAATGACCAGTCGTTGCGGTGATGTACGACGTACAATGGGAGCTAAAACGCTTTTGAACCTGCTGCCACGTGATCGCACGTAGTGTTCTATCAGCTTTTCGATTATCTGAGACAATTATTCCGATGAGAGGCAAATGATATTTGTTTTATGAGCCTTTTAATTACCCACATAAGATTATGCCATTGTTTGTGGTCAAACCGTACATTATGGTGTACAAAGTACATTTTATTTAAAATAGGATCAGTAGTGGTAACCACACAACAATACATTTCACCCATTCCACTTGGTAAAGCGGGGGCATCAGCAGGGCTGTATAACTATTCATGACTGTAACTTGAGCGCGCACAAAATGAGGACTGAACGAAAGACACGAAGACCAGCGCAGGCTAACAACTGAACAAAAATGCTGTTACCATCAAGTGTCTAAAAAACGGAATATTCAGAGTTATGTATATGGTCTCCATGGGAGCATTTGGGGCGCATATACAGTAACTTTAGACGTACTCTTCGCCCATTGCCACCTCGAGCATAAAGGTGCCCGCACATGTCTTGCTGGTTTGGTTTGCCTCCTCATAGAAGGCCCTGGGAGTTTTCGGGCAGGGACACGAACATTTCTCGGATACGTAAGTCTGCTTCCGTTGTTTTGAAGGAGAAATCCCAGCGGTACTTATCATACTTCATAGCAGCTATACTTGAAGTTTGCAGCTCTGTGTTCGCTTTCATTTCTTCTTCTTTCGGTATCAATTACTTAGAGAGCCCGACTGACTCATTTGGCCAAAACTGGGCGACTGGCCAAATCTAATGACATTTGAAACGGTCGATTCACACTGACTACTTTATAAGCCCGATGAAGGACTACCAAAGGGGAAAATACCATTTTAATGCGTTTTAATTCTCGTCTCCCTAGCCTAGGGCATCGTTAACTGCACAACCTTGGGTTGTGCAGCTAACCACTTTTCGATTTTTACGCAATAAATGTGGCCTATTAGGTCCCCTATGTCTTGGTGGACTTTTCAAAGACTGCGTGGCTCCCTCAATATACCGCGGCCACCGGGAGGGAAACATGTCTGAAGCTTTCGAAATGATCAAGCAAAACGGCATGTGCATTAGTGAACGATCAGTTTTACTTTTGGACAAAGACATTGTGTCCCTGTCATGAATATTGGACGCTGTATTCATGCGGCTTATAAAATGCCTATCTTATTGATAATTTGCTATGTCAATTCCTCGGTTTTTCTTGCAGCGAAGAATACGTTTTCCTGCCGTGACGAACTGCTCTCAGCTGTTCGTCAGTACCTGAGTTGCGCGAGTCCCTTAGTTCTGCCCCGTCCTTTTCGCTATTTTCCCTCGAAGCACTACAATGTACCAGCTAGCCCACCAGCAAAGCCTTCCTTCGCGTTCTTGACTGCTGTCGTTTCTTTCTATTTTCACTCAGCGAACCTCACTTTCCAAGCTGATGCAAAGAAACTTGATTACCGTTTTCTGATAAATTTTCTTCATTCGCGGGTATTAGAGAGATTTAGAATAACGTACGTAGCCGTACGCGAAAAGTTAGCGAGCGCTATTTTATTGCGTCGTTCGCACTCGCATGGGCCGTAGGCCAAGCCGGTTGTGCGTTTAGCGGAAGCAAGATGACCGGACGCTACCTCAGCAAAATAGCGTGTGTACGCAAAGCCACTTGCGTCTCCAACATGGCGGAAAGTAGCGCGACAACCATCCACGACTTCGCTCTTGCGTGGACAGTGGTTTGCTTCCGCAGAAACAAGTTCTATTCTCCTGTGCTTGTAAATACGTCGGGTGGTTAGCACATCGCCCTTCCGCAGCTCTGTATCGTCGTGACATCGTTGACTGTCCTAACGAAGCTTTGTGGCCAGGCTAGCGACCGAAGCTGCGTGTGTTGTGGACGTGTTCGCTTCACGATGAAATGCGACGTTGTGCTTCTCCAGGTGCACAGTGCTTCCCATGCTCGGAATTATCCTTCTCGAGGGACGCACGACCCAACTCGATGAGATCGGGTATGTAGAGTGTGCGTGGCTAAAAGTATTATTGGCTTGCACACCAGAGTTAAGTGATTTGCCGTTCGTCCCCGCAAACCGCGAGAGGTGAGCGCCGAACTTACGACGGGAAGGAGGCACCCGATCGCCTATTAATCGCTGTTAATACAAACATAGCATGTCGTGGCGTTCGAAAAGCATCTCTGGGTTGTTTAATGTTGAACAAAATTTAGGTGTCAAATCCGGGCATTCGGTTCAAGGCGTTCTGTGCGATTGCACGAAGTCAGTGCCACAGGCTTCAATGTTTTCTTTGTGGAAATAATCAGGTAAGATAATATTGATGTGTAATGGACGTGTTGCATTTCATGCTAACGGGAAAGCGTTTCTTTGCACTTGTTTGGATAGTTGAAGATGTACAGGCGCTCCAGCAACCGCTGGCAGAACAGCCGGGAAGTCATTTCGCAAAACATTCAACAGTTGGCGCCGTAAGCATTAGCGTATCGCTACGCGAAACTGAGACGCCTTAATAAAACTTCCCGCGCGCAGTTTACGTAGCGTGCCGCAAGAAATTTGCGTTTAACGTAGGTAAAGGGAACAAGCGTTGTACTAAAACTCTATATTGTCTCAAAACCATCAAATGGAAGAGAACGTGCAACCTTAAAAACTCGGTACGCTCAATTTAGGCTTCGTAAGTGCTGGCCATATCCGTATAGGCAGGAGTTTGTAAATTTACTGCAAACCGTATGGGGCCGTGCGTTCCTCCGCCGTTGTCTTGTTGCTCTTCTTCGAAGCAGTGCCCTTAAAACAGGATCAATAGCAGTTACTGCATAAACAGCACCTTCCCAGAATGCACCACGCTCTGTTCGAGTAGCATAAAAATAGCCCCCCCCCCCCCATCCCCTATGTAAGGTTGACACCAGCTTCCGTCTTTAGTTTACCCGTCTTACCCGCGTACTGTAGGTGTCAGTGGCAGCTACTTCGGTGTTTTTAAGATTGATTTTTTTTTTCTCTCGGCGGATTTCTCTGTATTTGTGGGTAACTCGTTTACAC
>NW_027526335.1:124340651-124448151 GCF_048455015.1 Haemaphysalis longicornis | reverse complement strand
CAACGCACCATTTACTTCCCCCTAGAAATATTATTGACGTGTTGACTGGCTGAAATGCGACGATGCGACGATTCAAGGGATCAAGAGGCAAAATAGAGACAGTGAAAGGGAGATATATCCCCCTTTCTATTCAAATCACGTTTAATAGAAAAGCTATGTTATCTAAGCCATGCCATTAAGCTAGCCACGCCAAATGAAATAAAGGAATAAAGATAAAGATAGTTGTGTACGATGCACACATAGTCACAATCACACAAACAGACTTGGAACAAACTGTCTCGTAGTTGAACTGCTAAACATCGGAGTCTAACAAGGAAAGCCGCAACTAGACAAGGGATTCACAGCCCATCACACCCAAACGCCTTTGTCAACCACAAGCATGGACATCCGCTACAACGTGAATACTTGGTGGGAGACTGGAGCAGATGACCATTTACATCTGCTACACAAAGGATATGATGTTCCCATTTTCACCAATCTCCCAGAATTATGGTAGGTGTAAGTATACAAGCATGGGAGTGCGGCAGCACCGCACTTTATTTCGTTGCTGGTAGAGTGCTACAGACCTCGTTGGAAGCCTTTGCGTGCCCAAAGTTTTAGGGGTGCCCCTAGCTAATCGAAAATCTCAACAAAATCACTTCCATCAAGTAATGCCGGCGATCCCACGTCAGGTCACAGATGTGCCGGTTTTTTCCTGCAAAAATTGACCCCGAGAAAAAGAATAAAATGTTGAGGGTCTGGTCATCCTCGTCATTGATCCAATGCCGCAAGTTGGGGGCATGATGCTTCTCATGCGTTATTAGGGCACTGAGCCCCAGTACATTCATTAGTCATGGAAATCATACGGCGACGTTTTGCACGGTTTCTCACAGAGTTTTCCGGATGCCCGAGTGGCTGATTGAAAAAACGTATACAAAACGGCAGGGGTGATGCTAGGGCGCCCGTCCGGTGAGAGGCGTCCTCGGCCCAGGATGCCTTGGCGGTGGCCTGCTCACTTTGTCCTCTCTGGCAACATGCGCTAAATAGAGGGGTCAGAGCTGGCCAGCAGCTTCAACCACTGCTATGCAGTAATGGAAGCGCTTAGCAGTTATGTTGTAATACGGTTTGCTGGGAGGGTGACTGCCAGTATTGTCCCCCACCAGGTTTCTTTCTCTGTCTTACAACGCCTTTTAATGACCCTTAGGACGCACCCTCTTCTCTGCACGGCAACCGAGTCGGTAACATCCGCCACCTACGCCGCCACTTTAGGGTACGGAGTGCCGCGGGCTCGGGCATTTGACAGGCGAATGCATTGTACCTTATGCCGTAAAATTTCGGCAAGACAAGCGCCCTCGAGACGTCCTGCGTGCTACTTTCCGTTCTCTCACGATAATATTACTAGCTCATCATAGTTATAATAATCATTAAAATTTCCTGTCACCGTTATTCTCGTCTTCCGGAGCATTTGAGGAATGCCATAGTTGCTTGGACGCCTGGTGTTAAATGGATGATTTCCAGAAGTGCTCCACCGTATGCATATGCTGCCTAGGCAGTGCCTCAGGATATAAGTTAGGCATCACCTCTGTATGTGTGGTTCTTTGCGGGGAAACCCGGTGTGGAATGCACCGGTGCGCGCCCATCTTCGCACGCACCGGAAGAGCTGCCTGCTATTTCTGTTGCAGACATCGAAGCTACTGCCCCCAGTTGGCCTTATTGTCCAGTTCTAAATGCACGTAGCTGCTGTGACTTGAGCGCTGAGCTACACATTCTTAAACGTGCGCGAAAGTGCCCCGCCTCATTCCCTGCCGTGGGCTCAATTGTGAGTGCACTTTCTAGAACAAGGCACAATCATGCACGCCGGGTGGAGTGTGGAATCTGACGCACCAACGCCGCCTGTATAAACATTGCCCAACGCGTGAGCGAAAAATGGCCTAACAGCCACTCTCCTGTTGCTCTCTCCTACCCTTCCCTGCTCCCTAGCCTTCCAGCGTGCTTTCGTGTCCGCCAGCCAGCGCCGCTTCTCGGAAACTATGCAAACTAGTGGAAAGTTTGTTTAGCGTTCCCGAGGCGGCGCTCCTACGCCTTCTTGTTTTTCACCATGCCTGTCTCTCTTGGTCTGTCACTGATAAAACTTCCTTTGTCACGAAGCAAAATCCCTTGCGCTGTCGCAGGCTGATGCCGGCTTTGCGCGCTTATCTGCTCGGATCACAGGCCCTGAAATTTTCTGAGTGGGGCATCCCAGCTCTATCCCCTCCGCGTTTAGGTATTGTTTTGACCCCACTGTTCGCACTCCGCATCGGTACGAACTTCTAAAATTGAGGGCTGTACTGTAGAAGCGCCCGGACAGCGTGGCGGGATCCCAGATGCTTATCCTTTTGTTTCCTATAATTTTGTGAAGTTTACAAGCACGTGATATTATTGGAAAGTAATCGTAGAAGTGAGCGCCTGAACAAAAAACGTGAACGCAATTTTTTCTTCTCTAAATACTCCGGAAATAAAAATATCAGTAAAATAATGGTTGCCCCATCCGAAAATATCGTTTTTCTGTTAGCTATATGTCTACCCGACAATCAGCATGTTCTTACACTATTTCAGTCCGCCTCCGTCTTTATCTTTGGAAAAATGCAGCAACTATGAAGCGAGCGACACGTTGAACGAGATCCCCAGTGCGCCACAGAACTAGCGCCCCGTCGCGGCTAAGATGTAAGCGAAACTTCCCTTGAAGCCCAACAGGCAAGCTGACAGACACGCGTCGTAGAAGTGGGTGCAACGTTCGCGACTCGCGAGCAGTGACGTAAGGGGAGATGTCCGCCGGCACGCGCCACATGGCGGATCAGTGCCTGAACTAAGCGTCCCTACCCTTCCCATTGAAAAGCGTGTGACGCGTCAGGTAATGTTAATACAGGCGGCGTTGGACGCACTTAGGCTAAACCTCGGCATGAGGCACGCTGTGATGGAGGACTCCGGAATAATTTCTACCACCCTGGGTCCAGATATCAACACACGGACGTTTTTGCTTTTCCCTTCCATTAGAACAGCAACCTCACCGGCCGGGAACGAACCTGCGTGCTTGAGATAAGCAGCACAACGCCTTAACCACTGAGCCACCGCGGCAGGTAATCATCCACGCCTTAAGCGTCAAAGTGGAGTACTATAGGCCCCACCGATAACGCTCCACATTGGCTAGAAAAATGATATACTAGACAAACTGTTTACAAAATGGACAAAATTTTACCTCTAGGTATGGCTGTACGAATGGAAGAATTCTGTTATAAACCATTGTCCAATAAACTCAACGTCGTATAATTATTCTCTTTGGAAAGACGCGTTAAAAACTCCCATTTTTCCGTACATGGAAATAGAAGCTCCCTGGATACCCTTAAGTATTCTGCGACACTCCGAGGACGGGGAAATTTATTCAGGACTATATGCTGCACTCAATCTTGAGCGCTGGGTTGATTTCTTCTTTAAACGCTTACGGCTCTTGCGGTATCATCATATTTCGCGTACATCTCCAGTCAAAGTTTCTTTATGGTTTATGTTAGCCGCATATCATCATTTATATATTTTAAATTGTGCGGCGTTTAATACGGATTTCAACTTATTTCACCGATGCCTACAATATGAGCGGAGTTTTTTTCACAGCGGGCAATAAGTCGTCACCATGGCGTGTCCTTTCCTTGTCCTTGTCTGATTGCATTATACTTTCAAAGAGGTTGATCCGCCAAGGTTTTTTTTTATATTATTTTCTGAGTGGGGCATCCCAGCTCTATCCCCTCCGCGTTTAGGTATTGTTTTGACCCCACTGTTCGCACTCCGCATCGGTACGAACTTCTAAAATTGAGGGCTGTACTGTAGAAGCGCCCGGACAGCGTGGCGGGATCCCAGATGCTTATCCTTTTGTTTCCTATAATTTTGTGAAGTTTACAAGCACGTGATATTATTGGAAAGTAATCGTAGAAGTGAGCGCCTGAACAAAAAACGTGAACGCAATTTTTTCTCCTCTAAATACTCCAGAAATAAAAATATCAGTAAAATAATGGTTGCCCCATCCGAAAATATCGTTTTTCTGTTAGCTATATGTCTACCCTACAATCAGTATGTTCTTACACTATTTCAGTCCGCCTCCGTCTTTATCTTTGGAAAAATGCAGCAACTATGAAGCGAGCGACACGTTGAACGAGATCCCCAGTGCGCCACAGAACTAGCGCCCCGTCGCGGCTAAGATGTAAGCGAAACTTCCCTTGAAGCCCAACAGGCAAGCTGACAGACACGCGTCGTAGAAGTGGGTGCAACGTTCGCGACTCGCGAGCAGTGACGTAAGGGGAGATGTCCGCCGGCACGCGCCACATGGCGGATCAGTGCCTGAACTAAGCGTCCCTACCCTTCCCATTGAAAAGCGTGTGACGCGTCAGGTAATGTTAATACAGGCGACTAAATATTTTTTAATTTTTTTTATAATTATTCTCTTTGGAAAGACGCGTTAAAAACTCCCATTTTTCCGTACATGGAAATAGAAGCTCCCTGGATACCCTTAAGTATTCTGCGACACTCCGAGGACGGGGAAATTTATTCAGGACTATATGCTGCACTCAATCTTGAGCGCTGGGTTGATTTCTTCTTTAAACGCTTACGGCTCTGGCGGTATCATCATATTTCGCGTACATCTCCAGTCAAAGTTTCTTTATGGTTTATGTTAGCCGCATATCATCGTTTATATATTTTAAATTGTGCGGCGTTTATTACGGATTTCAACTTATTTCACCGATGCCTACAATATGAGCGGAGTTTTTTTCACAGCGGGCAATAAGTCGTCACCATGGCGTGTCCTTTCCTTGTCCTTGTCTGATTGCATTATACTTTCAAAGAGGTTGATCCGCGAAGGTTTTTTTTTGCTGTACGGGCTGAAAGTGTTCCCCTACCTACAAGCTTTTTTATTTTCTTTGCGCTCTATGCGTGGTCATCATGATCATGGCCTCAGTTGATTTTGCTCTCGTTTTTTGGGATGCTGCATCGGAAGATATTGGGCAGGAAGAAAGATATATATATATATATATATATATATATATATATATATGTATGTATATATATATATATATATATATATATATATATATATATATATATATATATATATATATATATATATATATATATATATATATATATATATGTCACGAGGTGACGAAGAAGGGCGCAGAAGGGTATACGGCGCTGTGGGCCCTATGAAGAACGACGAAGAGGAGTTGTGTGTGGGGCGTGCAGCCTGGGCGAACGGCCAGCAACAGCTGCCTTGTAAATAATGTAAATAGGTCATCTCGTAGTGTAAAGAGATCGTGTCGTCATCCTCCATGGTTGCCCTCATTCCTTCTGCCGCCACGTAACATTTTGGTTGCGGGGTCTTAATCCCCATCGCGGTCTCAGCCTCGCTCGGTCTCGTCTCCCGAAGCCAATGCTACAAGCTACTTGGATCCTGTCGGTCCGCCCCAGCCCTGGTGAGACATGAACATGACCATCCCCAACCCCGTTTCCCCAGCCAATGACCCGCCGTCGCCTTCCGACGCGATATATATATATATATATATATATATATATATATATATATATATATATATAGAGAGAGAGAGAGAGAGAGAGAGAGAGAGAGAGGGACAGAGAATAATTTATACTACGAGGTGGTAGGTGTTGATACAAAAATCTTCGTGTAGCCTAATACGAGCGGAATTACGGTTGATTGTTTTTTTTTCGGCGAAACCGTCCCAAGACACTCACGCACAAATTGTTGACGTTTCGGTGTATTTCTACAGCGAAAGTCTGTTGAAGGCTCAGTATAGTGAGTATCCTAGCAGTCCTGTAGGAACATGGTGGTGGTAAAATATTTATTACAAGTAAGAGGAGGTTTCCGCTTGAAAGAAAGTGAAGCCCTGAGTCCAGGTCCCCGGGAGCGTTTATGACGGGAAAAGGGGTGGCTCAGAAAAGTCACTTCGGAGATTGCCTTCCGCGTTGAAGTTGGCCCGAAGTAAGCGCGCTGACAGCGTATTCTCTTTCTAGGCCCGAGATGACGATTAAACGGGATGCCGAGAAAAAGGAGTGCAGTGGGCAGGTACTTCTGAAGAGTGACATTTCTCTGACCGTAACGTCGCGGTTCTCGTGGAAAGAAAACATGTCGGCTTTCGACCATGTCCGTGCTAGACACTAAGGTTATCCTGCGGTTTAGCTTCGCCACAATCCTGAGCTTACCAATTTATGTCGCCAGCAATACCAATTAGGCGGCAACAGCGCTGTACTAGAAGTTATCCGACGATTAGCATACTCCCTACAGCGAAATGTCAGCGAGGCGTGAACTCCATCCTTCCTTCACCGCGCATAGCTGCTGCGTGTCGGGACGTGATCACTCTATCAGCGAACGCACTACGGCGCGTGCTACTGTGGCGATATCTCACAGCGCGTCGCCGCCGCCGAGCTATGTTGTTGTAAATTGTGTTTGCACATCCCGCGCAAGTGCCACGTAATTCGGATGAGCCAAGCAACAATGAAGACGACGAAGTACCGATGTACTTGCAGCACGCAGCGCGTACTGGGTTTCGTACTTTTTGTGGAATTAAAAGAACAATACGCTTGCATACATGGATGCCTGGTTTTGCGTATCCTTTCTCGGGCACTACTAGACGCCAAGGAGCAGGCTTTCCCTCACATGTTTTGCGCGGGTACGACACGCTGCGCTCCCCGTCACACTTCTGCCATACGTTCCTACTCGCTCTTGTCTCTTCAGTGTTCTCCACGTTCGTTAGGTTACATCGAAGGGTGACGGTGTCGTGAGACAACAGGAGCGGGCGCTGATGAGCTTTCGCTCTCAAATATGATCTCCGCTGGGACACTGCGCAATGCAGAACTCATGCTAGCATTGCGTGGTGCCACCGGTAAGACAACTTTTGAGAGGAGTCGAAGTCGCGACATCATCGTTTGCCAACATTTCATTGTTGGCTGCATGGATGATCAATGGACGATATTGTGGCGATGCTGGACCACAGTTTTGCCTTGAAGGGCACTTACTGTTCTGTCACGATAACGATAATGACTTAAGATAGCTTAAATGTTTAATTAAAATTTCTGTCTCTCATTAACCTCACTCACATTGCCGTGTAAATGTGGCAATATGATAATTTACACTTATTAATTTGACATTGTAATTTCCTTTGAATTCTGATATAAAACATTTCGAACATTCGGTGGTGCAAATTTTCGGAATGCCAACACGAAGTTGACAGACAAGAGTTGCTCGCATTGGAAAGCCGTCTTTGCTCTCCCCGCGAGCCCACAAAGTATTTAGACACAAGGTTTATCAGACGCGCAAAGTATATATCTCGGAAACTTTACCCGCCGCTGTGACTCAGTGGCTAAGGCATTGCGCGGCTCAGCCCAAAGAAGAGGGTTGAATTCCTAGCCGCGGGGGCCTTTTTTCTGATGGACGCGTAAAGCCATAACACCCCTGAGTCGGCATTTAGGCGCACGTCAAACATTCCCAAGTGGTCAAACTTAATCCGGAGCCCTCCACTATGGCGAGCCTCACCGGCCAGGTATAGCTTCGGAGCGGTAGACACCAGAAATTTGAAGTTGATTTCAGAAACTATAAATTTTAGGGCGCTCATGGGCGGATCGATTACGTGTTAGTATCTGGTGCCATCGTGAACGCTGCACAATTGCATCAATTGCGTTTAACCTTGATTAAAAAGCAATAGCAACCGGTACAACCCGGCGTTCACGTCGATGCTTATGGAAGACAATGTATATTTTTCTTCTATGTCGCTCCCGTCTTTTTTTCTTTTTTTTTTTTCAAAAGTGAAATTGAAATGATACCCACCAACGACATGGTTCTTGATTTAACGAACTCCTTTGTGAGTGAATTTTGAAGCCTCAGGTTACTTTTATAATGACCAAATTGCCGGCAAGTGGTCGCATCACTAGGGTTAACACATTAAAAGTATTAAATATAACTTAAACCTGCTAATACATGGCAGTAGGACAAACGTTTTCCGATATCGAGAAACCCGGTCGACATTCCCACTCAGGAAAGAGGGAATTACATGTGCTACATTTACCAATGCTTCCGGGCTATTAGCGGTTTTATACCTGGCGCCTATGGCGCACTGAAGCCAGTAGGGGAGTTTTGCGGCCAACGCCAGCCGAAACACTAAAGTATCAGTGCGCCACAGGCGCAAGCATGTATCCTTTTATAGAAGATGCACACTTGGATATGGCATCAATATTCACAGAAAAATGGCAAGGTAATCAGGCTCCGTTAGGCAACACCATGCGTGACCAAGACGAACAAAAAAACTTAGTCATTAACCTATGTATGCTCGGTTCAGTGTAGCTTCAGAGCTCCTAATTTTGCGATAATGAAGCTACGTAACTAGTGAACAGTTCCAACACACCAAAGTTATTTTGTGGGGCCCCGGGAATTCTGCCGGGAAATGAAAGGAAAAAAAAGTATTGCGGAGGACATCTTGTGCCTTGAAATTAGTTTACCGAGCTAATGAAGACGCAGTTTTGAAATCCAAACATTGTCTGCCTAGCTCAACAAATTTTGTCCGCCTTACAACGCACGCCTAAAGTGTATAGTGCAGAAACGTTGGAAACACATCAAATGACTTAAGCACTGGTTCAAAAAAAAAACGGCTGTTAAAATGAAGTTCAACAGGAGAAACAAGTTGATGATATGATAATAAAACAGGGAGCGGAACCTTTCATGGGAAATTTTTTAGAGGATAGTCAGAATAGTCGAGGTGACAAATTAGTTTAGTTTTTGAAAAGTAATAACCTGATGAATAGGAATACATTCTTTCGCAAACAAAATGAATGGATATAGATATAGAAAGCCAAAACATTAAACGATATATTGAAATCCCCTTCATTCTATGTGCCAATACCCCTGTTCTGCAGGAGGCTAAGAGCAGTGATCACCGGATGGTGAGGATCAGTATAAGCCTGAATGTGAAATGGTAAACTCAGTTTAAGCAATGTAGTCAAAGTTGCCTTGAGTAAGTCCAAGAGCTTAGGAGCTTAGAACAACCCCTCAGAACATATCCGCTGCTTTACCTATAGACAGAGAGTAACGGTAGCTTGACAAATTAAATTACACCCTAACGACTATAATCGCAGAGTCCAGAGGAGAAATTGAGCGTGGGAAAGGAACCAGTAAACGATCCCCCAGAACGAAGGGACTCATTGCGAAACGCTTGAATATAGCAGTATCAAAATGGAGGAGATTTTGGATTAGTAAGGTTGCCCAAAATGATTAGCAGCAGCAAGGTTAGTACTTGGGTGCAATCAAACCTACAACATGGCAAACAGAAGAAAAGTTAAAAAAGGAGGAAGCACAAGGGCAACAAGAAGGAAGGCCGCCGTTTGAGACGACATTTTTAATCTTACAAACGACATAGAAAAGATTGCAAAGGTAGCGGAAAGGTCATATGGGTACTTCTACGCTAGCATCTTCAGGTAAAAAAAAAGTTACAGGTTTCGTGAGGTCCAACAGTGACTAAAGATGTGCTGGAAAGGGCCCTTAAGGGGATGAAGACAGGGAAGGTGACACGTGACCACGGTTTCTGCACTTTTGAAAGGCTCGTGCTACTTTGTCACAAGTTTCTTGTGTGGCAACGTTCATCATAACGGACATATAACCAGGAGAAAAAAATCGACGTTCCTCAAGGTAATGGCGAAAGCCTACCTCGCCGCCTATCACATCGTGATTGCAGCAAGTTCAAAGATCGTAGATCCTGTGTTGGATTTGATCTGCCAAAGAATATAAGAGTATTTTAGTAAAACTGTTACAAGTAACGGGAAACTTAGCAGCGAGGGTAGGTATTATACAGAGCCAAGAATATATAAAGGCTATACGGAGAGGCAGGCGTGCGTTTCTTTCGCTGTTCCTGAAAGGACGCATCGCTACGCGAGCACGTTACAAAGCGGGGACCTAAGTGGCCGTTCCAACATCACGACGCCTCGGGGTTTCTTGAGCCTCGCGACACATGACACCGCCAGTTTTGTCGCTGCCATTGAAACCAACATCGTAGCATAATGCAACGCTTTCAATGCGTGATGGGCCATCGCAACAACGGCGAGCATGTTCAAGCCTGATTGGGGCTTTCCTTCTCTCCCATCATCACCACGCATGCCAACGGCGTCGCAAACTTCAACGAGGAAAGGACCTTCTTCTCTGAAGTAGCACATACACAATGATTGATTGATTGTATGGTTTAACGTTCTGCCGCAGCGCAGGCGGTGAGCCTTGCCGCAGTGGAGGGCTGCGGATTATTTTGACCACCTGGGGATCTTTACGTGCGCCGAAATCTTGTACACATGGGCGTTTTTTCTTCTCACCTCCATCTTAAAAGCGGCTGCCGCGGCCGGGAATGTAACTCACGTCCTCGTGCTCAAATACAGAGTTAACGACCAAACCGTATTTGTGATCCTAAATGTAAATTTTAGCATTTTGCAGCACAATCGCAAGTATCACTGGTAGGAATTTTACCATGAGCACGGACGACTGATATATCTAAAAACAGGACACAATCCTGTAAAGCGAGTTAAAATCGCAAAAAAATAACATGTGCTTCACCATTCGTAAATCAACAAAACGTATTTGTACTGTACGAATACGACTGCCATTATTCGCTAGGGAGTCCGGATGATGTGACGTAAAGTTACATTGGTGCCTGTCCCGTCGGGTGGCGCAATTTAGCAACAAGGACGTATTATTACTGATAAGCTGAAAATTTTTATCGCACTAATTTATCTTCCAACATGACGGCCACGCTCGCGAAGGTCCTCTTACTACTTACCACTTGGTTCACTCATGCTCAGACATCCCAAAATAGCTCCTCAACCCATCAGCAGAGGAGTGGGGGTCTGCACTGATTAACTGGGCTCCGAAGCAACAAATCTCTGGTGCACCGGAACGTGGAATCGGTGGGCGTTGCCTCCTTGACTTGGAAGAACGAGCAGATCCTCTCTAACTTCTTTCTATATTTAGCTCAAGGAACGTTTATTACCGCTACATTAGTTACCTGGCAACACGTTAGAGGAGTAATATATTGAACTTATAATTTGAAATGTTTTCAAGAAGCACGATTGAAATGTATTTCCTCCCTAAATTTAGGTTACACTAACGATAGTTGAAGATAATGTCTTAGTTTTTGCAATTAAGAACTCCAAACTTCACATTTTTACCGAATATTTTTCAGTTAAATATGCATCTAACTTGCCCTCAAAACTGTTTGCAAAATGCTGAGGGCCCTAATGTCTTTGTTTAATTTGCATTTACCTTACATTGCGATCTTTGTAGGGAGCTAAGTTTAAGGAAATTCATAACTTCAAAAGAAACCGAACACAAGATGGCCGAACATCAGTGCTATGCCAAAAAAGTATACAAACAAAGCTGCATAAACCGGAATTTAATAGGGCTGTCAATAGGCTCTCTTCGGTCACAAATATGCTGCTGATACTCACACAAACTTGAAATAGGACAAATTAAATCTGCGTTAGTTAAGACAAGTCGGTGAAGCCGGTTTTATGGTTAGAATATACTTTCAAAGTACTCATTCGTATGGCATTCATAGTTGATAACTGATGCCTGTGAGGTGAGGATATCAACCTACTACGCAATGTACAAATTTTACTCGCCCTAAAAAAAATGCCACAAGGCATCAGCGATCATTAATATGTTTCTCCCATTATATTAAGCGGTAGTGTGGATGCTACTCGATTTCATTAATTTCTCGGTTACCTTTGTTTCAATCATATATCGAATGCTTCTTTTGGGAATCTTCTACTGCATCTAGCGATGTCTGATACTGTGAAGCGTTGCGCCTGCAGTGTAGCTCATGCCGTAAACTCTAAGAAGGGCCGCCTTGATAACTCAAAATAGGATTGTTCGTTATTGCTGCTCAAAACGGGATCAAACGTCCCTTGAAAAAGGCCTGGCCCACTCGGCAGGGACCTGTTATCGAAAACTATTCGTAGTGTATATCACTTGAGCAATCGTAATTTTGGAAAATTAGATTTGGATTTTTTTTAAACTTGTGGCTAATCCCAGAAAAACCGCACTAATTTCACTCTGTAACTGGAGGTGCAGATTAAAGCAAAGATGCTAAACAATATCAAGATGAAATGCAGGATGATTCTATAGGTAGAAAGGGCTTAAATTCAGGTTCCTTCACTAAAGCTTCCATTAAACGTCCTCCTTTCTCCAGTTTTACTTTGGCACCTTCGTGTGCATCAATAATAACGCCAAATTTGTATCGATGAAACAGTCTCTTAAAATCCTTAGAGATCGCAAAACAAATAATACCAAGAAACTAATACCCCAGCAGATCTTAATAAAACAGTGCCGATAGATAAACCGACGGAAAAATGCCTCAACATAGATGCTCAGTTTTTAAGCAAACATTACGAACATGGATTGTTAATTCAACGGCGTTTCGTTGTTTTTTAACCAGCATCAGCCTATTACCAAAAAATCGCGCCGCGGAACATTTACCGGTTTGGTTATTGCGAGCAATTGGGCGCATTGCATTGCTACGCAGCCGCACGAAGCTAGTAAGCTTTCACGGTGTTCTGACCTTTAAAAACAAAAGCCTTTCTCTGCCACAGCAGCCACAATACACACTAATACAGTGATGAGGCGCTAAATTAATATTGACCCAAATATTCAGGGCGCAACACAAGAAAAGTGTTACATGAGGATTACAGAGACCTGAAAAATGTGCTTATTTTCCTAAGGGCTCCGAGCGGGTTTACTGTGAAACTAGAGCATAGATGTACACAAGAAACAAGTCGTATGGCCCTACCACGATCCGCGCTACCCTTGTTTCCACAGCGTAAACAACATATTTTGCTCCAAATATGTTATATTGAAGCTGCACATTGGCTAAAGCACCTTATAATATGTGTCTTCACACAAAACCCTCAGAGTCTTCACGTGTTTTTGAAGCGGGAGGCGTTGCACAGCGCATGGCGTTCCAAATGACGCGCTTGAACACGGCAGTAGATATTGGGACAGTCCACGCCGCTACACGGCGGATGCGGCAATGGAGCGTAAGAATGCAGTCAAACAAGCTAACAGGCAGGCAGCGCAATTGGTGGTCATCGTAATTAACTTCCACTGGATGGTTGAAGCAAGGAGCAGCAGCGCAACGCGTGGAATACAGATCGAACCCATTCGAAAGCGCAAGCCGAAAGCGGATCGCAGAGCAATTTTCTCACTCAAGAGGCAGAAGGGCGAAGCCCTTGTAGAAAGCGGGTACGAAACAAAGCCTCTTGGAAGGTTAAGTTGGACATTAATATGTTCGTACTGACAAACCCAAAGAGGTTCAAAGCCCTCCTCTGATTGTGGTTCATTTGCGATGACGCCACCCCTGTGAGTGTGGGTGTTAATGTGGACGTTCTTTGGCCGAACAGATGTCGGCCTACTTATTTCGTGTAGGACACATCTGGCTTTCGATGTCACTAATCTGGCCCATCCGAGCACCCGGCGACGCACGCACAGTGACTGACATTATCCGACAATGTGACAGCAGTTGCGAGTATGCCGATCAGTGCATCTGATAGCAATGAGAAAGTCACTCCACTGTCGTCGCTGAGTGGTAATGAGAAATGCGATAAAGCTTTTACAACAACTTTTCTTACCACCACTTGGATAGCTCCGATTTTCATTCACCTTCACAAGGTGGAATGACTTGGAATTTGTGTACGCGGTGCCTCTTTGCGACAAGCTCCCAATTTATTCCTGTAATTACTTGTTGCCTTGTAGTTAATCCTTGCGTTTTTATTTCGTTGTGTTTGAGGATTTTTCCATGCTAAAGGATCTACAATCCTTGAATCCACCAAATGAAGTTATACTGATAGTGATGATGTTATACGTCTTCAAACACACATTTTTTCATATCCTTTGTCGTTCCATTTCGTCATCTTGCAGACTGAAACGCGATGTGCACAGCCCTTCCAGATTCCCGCACGAAAATATTGCTTGGTTATTGTTTACGCCTGCTGCACTATGCCGAATTCCCCTGGCTTCATCTTTTTTGTCGTCGCGCGTAATCTACAGGAGAAGCGAAGCAGCAATCCAGCAAAAATTGAAGTTGCAGGAATAATGCTCCACTCCTTTTCTTCTGTTTGTTTCGACTTTCTTCCTCCCCTTGAATCTTTATGAAATTTTCTTTCCATCTCTTTTACGGTTGGGTCGGTATATTACACCAGCAACGGTGGCATCTTCTCTAGCGACAGCCCTGCTTTCATAAGCTGCAATGCGTTAGCTGGCTTGGGATTATGAGCTGCTGACTGCACGCTACCTGCTTATAGGAGCGAGCAGTCCGTCCGTGAAGTTGGTTCGAAGTTCATGCAGAAAAAGCCCGATGGCGCTTCATGTAATAACTCGGCAGAGTGTGATTTGTGACTTTCCGCGCTAGCGGAGCTGTCTTCGGTCTGCCTGCGGACGCGTTAAACGAGGTAAGAAACCACCATAAATAGCCACAGGTAGAAAAAAAAGTATTCCATCAATGAACGAAAAATACCTACTCGGTATCTCCGCATACGGGGTTTGATGACGGGTAACGAAAACGCATCTTCTTGTCGGTGTATCATATGCATACACAAATTATATATATATATATATATATATATATATATATATATATATATATATATATATATATATATATATATATATATATATATATATATATATATATATATAGATACATATATATATATATATATATTGTCACGAAGACAAGGACGAAGCAGTTGTCTTGAATGAGAAATACGTTTATTGGAGCGAACTTGTGCTCCCCTAACAACTCAAAAGAATAAGGAGGCGGCGAAGCAGCGGTCAACAAAGTGACTTGCACAGGCGAGTGTCGTCGAATCGAATGCCCCGGCGTCCGCACTGCAGGCTTTTTATCTTTCGGCGCGCGTGGTTCTCGAAACGTCGATTCGCATCTAGAACATAGTAGATCCAAGAAGATTATTCTGGGCTGTTCACGTTAGATCGGAATGCTCTCCCTATCACAACAGATAACACATGCGGCACAGAAAGAAAGAATGGAACACGCGCTTCTTTGGCGCAGAGATAACGCAGACCGGCGCAGCCGGGCGGTAAAAGCAAAACACAAATAAACAAACCCAATGAATGGTTCGCGGCATTACCCCCCCTCTAAGAGTGCATCGACCCGATGCTAACATAAGCGACAATCCGAACAAATGAAAATAAAAGTTCGTCATCGTCCGTAGAAAGGTTTTAGGCGAACCACGTGGACGACTTCAGGCCGCCTGCGTTGTCGTGATGTGCCGGAGTCACCATCAGGGATCACTTCGTAGGTAAGTTGGCCAACACGTCGTAGAATCTGGTAGGGTCCGAAATAGCGTCGCAGGAGCTTCTCACTGAGTCCGCGTCGTCGGATGGGAGTCCAAACCCACACACGATCCCCTGGTTGGTACTCGGCGTCTCGGCGTCGGAGGTTGTAGCGGCCCGCATCCACCAGCTGCTGGTTCGTTATACGAACTCGAGCGAGCTGGCGGGCCTCCTCCGCACGTTGAAGATATCCGTGGACGTCGGCGTTGAGGTCGTCGTCTTCTACGTGCGGAAGCATGGCGTCGAGCATCGTAGTCGGCCTTCTACCGTAGACAAGCTCGAACGGCGTCAGCTGCGTCGTCTCCTGGATAGCCGTGTTGTACGCAAACGTGACATACGGGAGCACTTCGTCCCAAGTCTTATGTTCAACGTCAACGTACATTGACAGCATATCTGCGATTGTCTTGTTCAGACGTTCTGTTAGTCCGTTCGTTTGGGGGTGGTACGCCGTCGTTCTTCGGTGATCCGTGTTGCTGTAGCATAATACTCCTTGCATCAGCTCCGCAGTAAATGCCGTTCCGCGGTCTGTGATTAGGACTTCCGGGGCTCCATGTCGCAGCACAACTTGGCTTATAAAGAACTTTGCCACTTCTTGTGCAGTCCCCCTCGGAAGAGCGGCGGTCTCTGCGTAGCGCGTCATGTGGTCTGTCGCTACGACAATCCACTTGTTCTGTGATCGTGACGTAGGGAACGGGCCTAAAAGGTCCATTCCAATCTGTTGAAATGGTCTCGATGGGACGGCGATCGGTTGTAGAAGTCCGGCGGGTCTTGTCGGCGGCGTTTTTCGTCGCTGGCAGTCACGGCAGCTCCGGACGTAGTGGGTGACGTCAGAGGTAAGGCCGGGCCAGTAGTACCTCGCCTTGATTTTTCCAATAGTGCGGGCTGTGCCGAGATGTCCGGAAGACGGGTCGTCGTGGCACGCTTCCAAAATTTCGTCACGAAGGTCCGCGGGGATGACGAGAAGGTAATTCGCTCTTGTTCCGGGGCTGAAATTCTTCTTCACGAGGACGGAGTTTCTCAGGCTGAATGCTGGTAAGCTGCGCTTGAAGGTCCTAGGAACGGCAACGTTGCATCCCTCGAGGTACTCGATTATGACGCGTAAGTCGGGGTCGGCACGCTGCTGGGCGGCTAGGTCGCTCTCCGTCACGATCCCGAAGAACGCGCTGTCTTCATCAGAGTCTTGTGGTGGTGGATCGACAGGGGCGCGGGACAGGCAGTCGGCGTCGGAGTGTTTCCTGCCTGATTTATAAACGACTGTAACGTCGAACTCCTGCAGGCGCAAGCTCCACCGCCCAAGACGGCCAGAGGGGTCCTTCAAATTGGCGAGCCAACACAGCGCATGGTGGTCTGTTACAACCTTGAATGGCCTTCCATACACGTATGGGCGAAATTTTGAAATCGCCCATATAATAGCCAGGCACTCTTTCTCAGAGGCAGAATAGTTTTTCTCCTCCTTCGACAGACCACGGCTGGCATAGGCGATTACCCTTTCGCAGCCGCTTTGCTTTTGGACAAGGACGGCACCCAAGCCTATATCACTGGCGTCCGTGTGCATTTCCGTTTCGGCATTTTCGTCGAAATGAGCGAGCACGGGCGGGCTTTGCAGGCGTTTTTGCAGCTCGCAGAATGCTTTTTCTTGGTCGTTTTCCCAGCTGAAAGGGGTGCTGTCTTTCGTCAAGCGCGTGAGTGGCTCTGCAATGCGTGCGAAGTTTGCGACGAAGCGCCGGTAGTATGCGCACAGCCCGAGAAATCTTCGCACGCCCTTCTTGTCTTTCGGCCTAGGGAAGTTCGCGATAGCTGAAGTTTTTGCCGGGTCAGGTAGGACTCCCGCGGCGTTGACGACGTGGCCCAAGAACTTGAGTTCCTCGTATGCGAAACGGCACTTTTCAGGCTTCAGCGTCAACCCCGACGTACGAATGGCCTCGAGTACAGACTCCAACCTTGCAAGGTGTTCGTCGAAAGTCCGGGCGAATACCACTACGTCGTCGAGGTATACGAGGCAGGTGTGCCACTTAAGGCCAGCTAGCACAGTGTCCATGACTCTTTGAAACGTCGCTGGTGCTGTGCACAGCCCAAACGGCATCACCTTGAACTCGTATAGGCCGTCTGGGGTTATAAATGCAGTCTTCTCTCGGTCTCTCTCGTCCACTTCAATTTGCCAGTAGCCGGTCTTCAGGTCCATCGATGAGAAGTACTTCGCGTGGCAGAGGTGGTCGAGGGCGTCGTCGATTCGGGGGAGGGGGTACACGTCCTTTTTCGTGATTTTGTTCAGTCGCCGGTAGTCAACACAAAACCTTAATGTGCCGTCTTTTTTCTTTACGAGTACGACGGGCGCAGCCCAGGGGCTTTTCGATGGCTGTATAATGTCGTCGCTGAGCATGTCGTCGACTTGAGTCCGGATGGCTTCCCGTTCGTGTGAAGAGACGCGGTACGGTGACTGTCGGGTAGGTCGGGCTCCATCTTCGGTTAGTATTCGGTGCTTCGCTAGAGGGGTCTGACGTAGTTTTGCGCTCGACGAAAAACATTCGCTATAGCGACGCAGCAAAGCCAATAATTTTTTCCGTTGTTCTTGCGGTAGCGCCGGATTCACGTCGAATGGCTGCGGGAGCTTGAATGTTTCTACGGGTGTGCGTTCAAAGTCGGCGACTGCGATCACATCACTTGCTTCTTGCGTTTCTTCGAGGAACGCAATTGCAGCTCCCTTGTTTAAATGCTGGTACTCTTCGGTGAAATTAGTGACCAAAACGTGAGATTGGCGTTGCTTAAAGTGCGCAATGCCTCTTGCGACGGAGACACCGCGGTCGAGAAGCAACCTTCGATCACTCTCTACGATAGCGTCGATGTCAGAAGCAGCATCCTCACAGTAGACGGCGATCATCAAGCTTGCGCGGGGTGGCAGGGTGATGTGATCGTCGGCGATCCTGACAGCAGCACGGTGATCGGGGTTCGGCTGCGGCGTCGTGGAGTGATTGGAGGAAAATGTTATCGACTTGGTCTGCAGATCAATTATTGCGCCGTTGTCCGTCAAAAAGTCCATTCCGAGAATCACGTCACGGGAGCAGTTAGGTAGAACGACGAACGCCGCAGGGTACGTTGTGCCGTCTATGGTGACGCGCGATGTGCACGTTCCACTTGGCGTCACGAGGTGGCCTCCTGCTGTGCGTATGTGCGGACCGTCCCATCTGGTCATAACTTTCTTCAGTTTAGACGCAAATGGTCCGCTCATTACCGAATAGTCAGCTCCCGTGTCTACGAGGGCGACTACGTCAAAGCCGTCGATGCACACCTTGACGTCAGATGCAGTCTTCCTCGAGTTCCGGGTTCGTCGGGGCGTCGTATCTCTGCTTGTACGTGTTGATGGTCGGGCACTGTGCATCGTCGTTGTCGTCGTCTTCTCAACGGACGTCTCGGTCAGGTCGGGTACGCGTCGCGCCGTGTAGCTGTCGTCGTGTTCGGGAGTCTCGTCAGGGTTAGGTCGGGTCGTCGGGATGAGGGCATGTCGTGAATCACTGTCTTCAGCGCGTCCTTGCGTCGTTGGAGGGTTTCTAGTTTTTCGCCGTAGAGCAACTTCACCTCCAGAAGTTGCCGCCTTTAGTTTCCCCCGCGTGGGCTGGGGGACCTTCCACGGGCGAAGTCAGCGTTGCTACGGCGGTTCGGCGATTGGTAGGGGTAGGGCGACGGCGAACGGTTGAAACGCGCTGGGCCACGGCTGGTTTCAGATAGATACTCGTCGATCTCACGTGGTCGTTGGCCAGGGAGAGGGCGAGGTGCGTCGACAGAGAAACCACGCAGTCCGAGTCTCTTGTATGGGCAGCGACGGTAAATGTGGTCGGCCTCTCCGCAGTGGTAGCACAGAGGACGGTTATCGGTAGTTCGCCATACGTCCGTCTTTCTCGGCGTCTGGTTTCGGGCTACCGGGGCTCGGGCGGGTGACAGTGGGCGGCGGTATGGCGGGGCCTCTTGACGGCGTGTTGGAGCAGGGCGGGGTCGACGAACAGCCGCGGAGTATGTCATAGCTTGTGGCTCTCGGGGTACCTCGGATGGCGTAGAAGTTCCCAACGCTTGTTGCACTTCTTCTCTAATCACGTCGGTGAGGGAAGCGACTTGGGGCTGCGGCGGCGTTGGGAGAAGTTTCCGCAGCTCCTCTCTCACTATTGCGCGGATAGTCTTGCGTAGGCTGTCGGCCGGGATCCGCGTGCTGCCAAAGTCGTTCGCATTGGCCGCGCCAACAAAGTTGCGGTCATACTGCTTAGCACGCATTTCGAGGGCTTTCTCAATGGTGCTGGCTTCGGTCACGAATTCGGCGACGGTTTTGGGCGGATTTCGGACAAGTCCAGCAAACAGTTCCTCCTTCACTCCGCGCATTAAGAAGCGCAACTTCTTTTCTTCCGTCATTTCGGGGTCCGCGCGGCGAAATAGCTGCTTCATCTCCTCAACGAAGATCACGACACCTTCGTTGGGGTGTTGCGTGCGCGTTTCCAACAAAAGGGCGGCTCTTTCTTTCCGCACGACGGTAGTGAAGGTCTTAGTAAACTCGCTTTTGAACTGAGCCTAGTTTGTCAAGGAGCTCTCGTGGTTCTCGAACCAAGTGCGAGCCGAATCTTCCAAGTAAAAGAAAACGTGCCGGAACGTTTCTGCGTCGTCCCACCTGTTGAATTTCCGGACGCGCTCCAGTTTCTCCAACCATTCTTCTGGGTCTTCTGCGGGGGCTCCTCGGAACGATGGCGGTTCCCGGGGCTGCTGCAGGACGATTGGCGACGTTGTTTCTTGCACCATGGTGTTGGTTGCAGCGTTCCTTCTCTTGGGCCCTTCTGGCAGAAGACCGAACTCGGGCGGTAAATCTTGCAGGCGGGGGCTGGCTCTTGTTGGACTGGCTTGGCGGCTTTTCGAGGTTGTATTGGGCATGAAGGGTGCGTACCCAGCACCTCCACCAGATGTCACGAAGACAAGGACGAAGCAGTTGTCTTGAATGAGAAATACGTTTATTGGAGCGAACTTGTGCTCCCCTAACAACTCAAAAGAATAAAAAGGCGGCGAAGCAGCGGTCAACAAAGTGACTTGCACAGGCGAGTGTCGTCGAATCGAATGCCCCGGCGTCCGCACTGCAGGCTTTTTATCTTTCGGCGCGCGTGGTTCTCGAAACGTCGATTCGCATCTAGAACATAGTAGATCCAAGAAGATTATTCTGGGCTGTTCACGTTAGATCGGAATGCTCTCCCTATCACAACAGATAACACATGCGGCACAGAAAGAAAGAATGGAACACGCGCTTCTTTGGCGCAGAGATAACGCAGACCGGCGCAGCCGGGCGGTAAAAGCAAAACACAAATAAACAAACCCAATGAATGGTTCGCGGCAATATATATACATACATATATATATATATATATATATATATATATATATATATATATATAAATATATATATATATATATATATATATATAAATATATATATATATATATATATATATATATATATATATAGATACATATATATATATATATATACATATATATATATATATATATATATATATATATATATATATATATATATATATTTATATATATATATATATATATATATATTTATATATATATAAACACGTTCAAGTTTCTGAAATGTTTATGCGAAATACGCTCCCGCACAGTGGCGAAATAGGTTCCCTGCGGGTAAGTACGTAGCCAGAACTGGTACGACCAAAATCGAGCACGCAGGGTCTTTCGGATGGGGCACGTTAAAAACAAGACATGTTTGTTTTGCGTGTTTTACGCCTGGCTGAACAGGACCGCAGCGTTCTCTACAGCCTTATGACGGTCGTAGCGGAAACGTGGCCAGGGCCATAAAACATGGCTTGTGTTTAAGAATAATCCTGTACATTCAAGTCCACTTAACTCCCTCAGCCGTGTAAAATGCCCTCCTGAACACCGATAAACCATTTCCGCCTGGATAATTCGAGTTATGCCCGCCAACTGGAAAACCAGTGCTGCGGGATAACAAATACAAAGAAATTAAAATATTCCATGTGGGTTTTCGTACGGCAGAAAGGGTTCGACGCTGCCCGAACCCAGTACAGCTTGGTGCTGGGGTAGCTTGGTGTATAGGTATCTCTGGAAGGATTTGCGCTTTATTAAATCCTTACATGGTCCAGTCTGCAGACATGTGGGGTCCACGTTACTGCGATGTCGGGTTGGCTGCAATGGTACCAAAATTACATTGGTTTAATATGTCAACGGACCCAGCCACCTACGTACGGGATATATTTTTGCCTCGTCTCAAAGCCACAACCTTATAACATTCCGAATAACATGCTGTTCTTCGAAAATCATCGTAAGTTCATAGCCCGGCATCTTGCTGCAAACACCACAGCGCACCAAAGAATGGGACGACACAGGAGGCAGATACAAGCGCTGAAGCTGTGAACAGTAGCTGTGGGAAATAGTCCTGGGGGGATCCTGATCATCTTGGCGGATTTTTATGGCAAGAATATTGGTAAATTGTCTCAGGAATAACTACAGCAGGTATCACACAAAAAGTTTTACATTTTTTGTCTGGAAAGGGCGTAAAAATCTCGTCCAATGGCACACACCGTTTGAGAAGTGCTTTAACTAAAAAAAGGTGTAAAGATAAAAAAAGGTGTGGTTGTGAACAACCAAAATAAGGGTGTGAGGCTACCTAACACCCTAAAAAGGGTGTGGGCATCACAGCTGCGCATGGAAATGTGGGTCTGCTAATCGCGCAGCACGATATACATCCCCATTAAACCTGCCGAAGTCACACTAGGACCACAAATGAATCCGGCAAGAAAACCGACCTTAGGCTAGGGGAGAGAGAGTATACACTTACTTAGCTTACCAATATCTCTGTTCTTACTTTTATAGCCATCAGAGGAAAGTCCTCCGGTAGAGTCGCTGGGCTTCTTGCAGATATCAAATATTGTTTCAGTAATTTTGAATTTACGCATTTTGATGTCAGCTTATGGAAGCCAACTCGCGAGGGTTTGCTAAACACTGTTTAGTCGTAAGTTCGAGCTGTCAAAGTGCTGTAGTTATTATATACAATGAGCCATGAAATTTGTGCAACGACCAAACACCTATTCCATGCCCTATGTTCAATTTCACCACTATTTCACCCCCGCCTCCCCCCCCCCCCGGTGTTGGCAGAAACAAAAAAGCATGTTATCACCTTAAGACAGTTACCACAGCTTTTGGGGAGGATTAATGCAAAAAGTGTAGTGGGTGTATTCAAGTTACTCATTTTTAATACCTTTCAAAACATTGGTGGATTCGGTTGAACCGGGAATGAAGACATGTTAATTCTGCTTTTCTTCGCTGTGCAGGTTGCTTTGTGGCCTGGCGGTCTCGTTACCGTGCCCGAAGTAAATACAATCTCTTCCGAGGGCCACGCTACAACGCTTGTGCAGGACTGTTGCGTCATCGAGGCGATGGCGTACGCACCAGCCATCCCTCCTACGGTACTGCACATGCCCAGATCAACCCTCATCAACAGATCAACCTTGTTGCATTGGCAACCACTTACCTCGACCGTATAAATTAGGATCCCCCGCATGACTCCTTCAGTGGACTTGGTTGCACCGGCAAGGAACGCGTGTATATTCGGCTCTTCATCGTTGTGCAGGTTGCTTTGTGGCCTGAAGGTCTCGTTACCCTGCCAGAAAAATGCCTTCTCCGAGGGCCACGAGGGACACGCCTGCGGCGGACTCACGCATCATCGAGGCGTCACCGTACTCACCATCCATCCCTCCCAAGCAACTGCGCATGCCGGAAAAGACACACCTTGTGTCATCAGCCGCTATCTCCCTCGAGCGTATAAATGGATAGCACACCCACAACTACTTCAGTTGACTCGGTGGCACCGGCATTGTGCAGGCTAGTAACAAGCAAGTGATTTCTTCTGTAAGAGATGATTCCCCTAACGTTGACGGTGCAGCCAAGTCCACAATTCTTTCTTGCAACAGTGTATGAGTGTATTTCTGTGATTAGCATATCATTATGGGCTTCCGCCGATGTCGAGCTCAATCCAAGGCATATCTCAAATTCCGAGTCGGAGTAGTCAACTTCCGTCAGCAATATGTAAAAAAAGATTTTGTAGGAACAAACCGAGATCAACAAAAGGCTGAAACAAATAACGACTAACCTAAACCAAGTTGAATGAACGGTTGACAGAATTCAGAAGAAGGTTACTTCAATTAAAAAGAACTGAATAAGCTGCATACGTTTGAGCAAAAACTCGCAAAATGTGAAGCGCCCTATAGCAACACGAGTACACAGGCCTTGGAATTCTTGGCCAAAGTAGAAGACTTAGAAAATGGAAGATGGCGTGATAAACAGCTAATATACAGCTTCAGGGAGAAACCAGAAGATGTCAGGTCACTGAAAAACAAACTTAAGCATGAAGTACTGAAGGACATGTAAGCCACCGAATATAAATCACTGGAGCCAATTGACAGAAGAGGAAGATCTCGCAAAGGTTAGCATCACCCAGTTTTCTAAGGTTGTACGACTTCACAGAAAAGGCCAAAATCCTATCTTGCTGCAGTAAGCTGAAAGAACCTGCCATAGTAATTTCGGAGGACTTTTCGAAAAGGATGCGGGATATACGAGCTAAACTTTAGCATTCTGATGCTGAGGAAAAGGCCAGCGGCACAAAAGTGTCGCGACCATGAGAGGGGATACAAGCTGAGGAGAAAATGTTCGGTTGGAACTACGCTAACAATTGCAGAATCGAGGTGACAGCACCATCTTCGTCTGCGCAAAAGCCACGCTCAAAAGGACATAGGGCAAAATGACACCACCAGCTCAAAAGCCTTCTAATCGTCTCGCTAAATTCACGTAGGAGAGCATAATATTACCTGATAACCCAATGTTTTAATTATTACCAAAACCTAGTCGCATGATGGCGTTCAAGATTGCGAAATTGTTCCCTCTTCATACGAGCTAATTCACAAAGATACAGCAACGCGTGGTGGAGTAGCGACTGCCATTAAAATAATCCTGCAGTATACCCGTCAAGATGACATTCATAACCATGAAAGTGATGGGGCAAACGTACATCTGATAGAATACCCACAATTTGGGGTGAGGCATACCAACCGCCAAACGCAACTCCCGAATACCTAAAAATAATGCATGACTACATTGCGAAACGCACAAATTCACAATCAAAAATAGTTATCTGTGGACATTTCAACATGCCTGGCAATAAGTGGTCTGAACTAGCCTACGATGGCAGGAAGACAGCAAGTGCGGAATCACTGTTACTGTGTTCAGCTTTTGATTAAATCAATTGGTGAGTTCTGATAACCAAGTTACGGGCACTTGTTCTTCATTGCTCGCTCCTATGCTGGTGTGCAGTCCACTTGAAATTGCACTTTTGATGCTCACGATCTGATCTCCGTTCATAAAATGTTAATTTTGTGATGTCCGTTGTTGCTTCCGAAAAAAACTAAAAAACGCAGCACCACCCTTGCTAGGGATTATACGCGTTAAGAACACATTGTATCTTTGCCTTTTTAGAGTCTTGCTTTTCTGCATTCGAAAACATATATGATGTACCCGCATTATAGTGACTCTTTAAATCAAGTATAAGAGCCTGTGAAACCCGCTATGTCCCGTGAAAAAAAGACGAGTTCATCAGGAATACCCATGGATTGCACGCGATACAATACAACAAAAAACTGTGGTTGATTCCTGTGTCATAGGAATCGGTAAAACGCGAAAGTCAAATGTGCGGCGAATAATGCAGCTTCGTATGAATTGCGGGTCGGTGGCGGTTTTGTGGGTGTGCTTGGCGAGCGATGTCATGCCAGCGGGTCACTTCGGCACAGGTGTACAGGCATCATTTTCATGACGGATATGGCGTCAGTGAAATATTGGTGTATCGTGGCATAAAACACTTTCGTGTTAAAATATAAAACCCGAAAATTAACAACCCTATTATAATCACCCTAAGTACAACCTACTAATGATGATGATGATGATTGGTATTGGTTTCCCCTTTGAAGCGGGGTGATGATATGTCATCTCACCAAAAATGACTAATATACCCATGTTTTACCCTCTTTGTTTAATACGAGCGCTGCTTAGGGCAGGCACAAAAAGCTTATTAGGCACAAAATACTTTTTTTTCCTGTTACAGGTGGTAACTGTCCTAGGCAATATTCCCCTCTCTGCTTTTCGTCCACCAGCATTTTAATCTTAAAAATAAAGGTTGCTTTCCTACCAAGAAGACTCTGGGTGCAGGGATGCACCCTTTACAGGACGCTTGCTTCATCGTACGGGCGTCACTTCCGTGACGGATATGACGTTAGGGAAATCTTTGTCAATCTCCGAATAAAACACTTTCGTGTTAAAAAGGAAAATTAAGCTACTGCAGAAGCCTGAAACCACCAGCGACCTTCACAATGATAAAATCTTACTGCAAGCCTTTGCTTCTTTTCCCCGTCACCATGGCTCCTTTTATGACTACTGAACCACAAAAATTTTGGCGCTACTTATCCAAAGAACGCCCGACTATATCACAGATCTCATATGCAAATAAAATCATAACTGAGCCTCGCGTTATCCCTTAAGTATTCAAGGTGTCCTTTGAATCTGTCTCGATACGTACATTTTCTGAAGCAACATTTCCACCATATTCTCAAATTACCCAATGCCGGGAACAACAATAGACTAACAAGGAGACTAGTGGCTTTTGGCTAACCTTGATTTAAAGAAGTCACGGAGTCAGAATAACATATCAAGCACTTTTAATAACAGGTAAGAAAGCCGTTTGGGTTAGTAAATATTTGTTTAAATTGTACGCAGTATCTACGCAGTATCTTTATTATCATTGTCAATCACTGACACTGGCGATGGGCAAACGTTACTGCATAACTCTGGCTCTGAGATCACCATCAAATCACCGCCAATCAATCACCGTCAAATTCCACTAACCACCATATGCCGTTATATTTTAGAGCACACCTATTTTCAAGCCATCATTACACATTTAGAAAGGAATAACTCACTCTCCAGTCAGTAACAATGCTTCAGATCTGTTCTATCAACCATAACCCAGTTTCCGAGATAACTGGTGATATCGGTAACGTGATTAAAGGGACCTTTCAAACTTTTTTCATTATTTTTTGAAACCTTAAATGTTTGCAGACTTATATTAGAGTCTCGCAAAGTGCCTCATCTGAAAATTACTGCTCTATGCCCATCAGATAAATTATAAACTCGCTCGAAAGATTTTTCTTGACTTTCCCGTCGAGATTTCGGTTTCTTAATTTCCCGGTCTTGACGTTCTTCGCCAGCGTGAATTACGTCACTAAGGCCATCTAGCGGCTATTGGCCGGTTTTTCTTCAGTTGCAGCAATCAACGCTTTACGATAACAACTTCAAAAAATAGCCACAAAAACAAAGCTGAAATGAAAGGCGTATCTGGTGGGACGAGCAAACCACGCTCTGCCACTCCATGCTGGCGATAACTATAGCTTGTGCTGTGGTTCCAGACACGAAGGAAAGAGTGAAAGCTCCTATTAAAATTGTTGCAGGGTCTCTTTAATGGTAGAGGACAAAAACACGCAATCTTTCTTGACTTTTCAAAAGCGTTTGATGTCGTTCCCCACCGCGAACTAATAACAAAAGGGCATGCGATCGGAATTGAAAGTAAGATATTTTCTGGTAGAATGCTTCCTCCGCAACCACTATCAATTCGTTGCCGTCAACAACCACCTATCAGAGAGTTTCAATGTTTTCTCGGGTGCTCCCCAGCGACTGGTGTCGGGGGCACTGTTATTCCTCATTTTCATTAATGACAGTCATTTCTGCGTTAGCTCACCCATTCAGTTACGGTTGTTCGCGGATGACGGGGTCATATACTGAAAAGTAAACACAACGGAAGGTCAAATTCAGCTTAACCATGCATTGCAGTTATTAATGTGTGGTGTAAAAAGTGGGGAGTAAAACGCAGTGCCAAAAAAAACTGTTATCAAAACTTTTACTACCACAAAACCTCCGCGGAACTTTGCTTACGCTGTTGATTTATTTATTTAGTTAGTTACCGAGTACCCTGCGGCACCGAGGCATTATAGCAGGGGAGTGGGTTTCAAAGTACAGCAGGCAATAAAGTCAACAGCACAGCCACTGTTTTGTCAATATATAATAATAAAAGGGAGCACACAACAAATAATGTTTATACAACGACAGCATCCCTATTGACTAAGCACACGAGTGAACTATATAGTAACTAAAAGGGAGCATACAACAAAATAATATTTATACAACGACAACATCACAATTCACTAAGCACGTGAGTGAACGTCGCAACACTAGTCGGAACGATGTCGGCTGCCAACTCATTGTACTGCGATATAGTCAATGGGAAAAAAGAATACTTTTATTAATTGGTCCTGCACTTTATCTCTCGTATTTTTTTACTGTGATCTTGTCTTTGGGATACATAATGGGATGTCTACAAATGTTTCTCCTTGATAATTCCTGATAAATCGATATATATACAATATAGGAGTTTTAATCTGTGCTATGTCACTCCCTGAGAGGTTCCAGGCCTATTGACGATTTCATTTCTGTGACGCTTGCCCCGCAAGTGTAATTATTGAGAATAAAACTGGATCTGCGATTCGTTATTGCTTCAAGTTTTTCTATTAAATACTTTTGGTGAGGGTCCCATGCGACGCTCGCCTATTCTAAGATGGGTCTGACCAGCGATAAATAAGCGGCTTTTTTCACTGATGAAGAAGCATTCGAGGTCCCGAAGGACTAAGTGAAATGCACTAACGGCTTTTTTAACGGTGTTATCGATGTAATGATTAAAAGTCAGATCCGCACTGAGTGTGACGCGAAGACATCTAACTTCAGATACTTTTTCTAGACCTTCAGGACCAATATGGTAGGAAGAATCGACATTTTTTTATATTTTACTGAGAGACATAGTAACACTTAGCTTTATTTAACCCCTATTCTCACGTGTGACACCACGAGTTAATGTTGTCTAAATCCTTTTGCAGGGTTGACAGATCATTGTATCCACTCACTGTGAGGAAGATGACGTAATCATCTGCGAACAACCTGATGCAGGATGAAGTAGTTACAATGTCATTATGTAGACCAAAAATAATAACGGCCCCAGAACCGATCCTTCAGGTACTCCGGACGTCACTGCTTCAGTTCCCAATTTTCCCCCCTGCAACAACACATTGTTTTCTATCGCAAAGGTGCTCCTCAATCTAAATTAAAACGTTAGTATCAATTCTTAAGGCTCTGAATTAGTTCATCAGTAGGCTGGGTGAAATGCGGTCGAATGCCTTACGGAAATCACTTAAGATAGCGTCTGTCTGCAGCCTATCCTCAGCAGAAGTAAGAAGATCATGTAATAGTTCAATTAATTGGGTTCCACAAGAGAGCCCCTTGTGAAATCCATGTTGATTAGTATTAAAAAACATATTTGTTTCCAGGTGCTTTTTGATGTTGCTTTAAAGAATATGTTCAAATATCTTGCAACAGATACAGCATAGTGAAATCGGCCTGTAATTCTCACCATTTATTCTTGGTCCATTTTTATGGATTGGCACAACTTATATCATTTTACACTCCTGCGGGAGCCATCCGGATTCAAGAGACTTGGGCAATGTGACACAAAGATATTGTGATACGATACATGAACAGGCTTTTAACACTTTTGGGGGTATTTCAGCTGTACCAGTAGCCTTCGATTCGTTTAGAGAGTCTAAGCTTTTTCTTATTCCTTCCAGGGATATTGTAATAAGCGGCATTGAATTTTCTATGGTAACCAGGTATGTGGGAAACACTTCGAGGCTCAGTTGTTTCAAAAATATCGTTTTGAAATATTTCTAAACTGGTTTGTTTTGGCCGAGTCCTCAGTTATATCGGTACTCTAGTGTACGATGTCCGGGATGCTGATTGCTAAAAGTATTCAAGTAAAATATTTTGGCGCAACCCTTACGCCCAATCGTACTTGGGAGTAAGGGGGGGGGTAATTTCTGCTTAAAAATGACCATATTTAATCAAACGTTAGGTAAAGCGCTCTCCGAAGTAAAGTTAGCTGCCTTCAAAACCCTTATAACACCAGCCCTAGAATATGAAGACATCATTTGGGACCCTTATGACACCAGCCCTACAATATGAAGCTATCATTTCTTACCCACCACAACAATATCTAATATCGAAAATCAAACGAATTCAAAGCTTGGCCGTTCAGTTTCCTTTCTCAGAAAATTTTACACAAATTAGCGTCACAACATTATTAAACAAAGGCAAGCTTCCTTTTCTCGCACGCCGCAGAATAGCATACAAACAAAAAAAGTGTTATATGCTTTGTACCACGACCATTTTAATATTCCACGAGAACATTATCTCCTTGAGTTTTCTAAGCACTCTTCGCGAACAACCCACAATAGTGATTAGACACCACATTAGCCACAGCAATACCCACAGACACTCTGTTTTTCCCTCACCATTTCTTACTGGAACCGATTACCGGAAAGCGCTGTCATCTGCGAAACTGTGCAATTATTTATCGATCGGACTCAAAATTTGAATTTCCTTGAAATGTGGCATTTCAAATGTGGTATTTACTTAGGTATTGACTATGGTACCTAATTGTGGTATTTACTCTTATATGTGGTATTTACTTCTGGAGGGAAGAAAAGCAGATGTAAAGTTGTTGAGTGTCCTCTATGTTTTTTTTTCTTTCAACATAATATTGTCGCGGATGTTTGTTTTGTTTCCTTTCTACATATTTATGCCTGGACCGTAATGTGCGTATTATTTGAGCGTATAAGTTGTACCATTACCACCTGGACCCCCAAGATCTGCAGTATATTCAGATAAATAAATAAAATCAATTTCTACTGTATTGAAACTTGATCGACAAACGTCGCAAGACCTGATAAAGCGTTTTGCGTCACCCCGCAGACCGGGCAACTAGAAGTTCTCCAAAACACGGTATCTCGTTCTTCGGACACCTTGATGACCGTCTATGACGCTCTTGCGGGCCGCTCGGGGAATACAGTCCCGATAGGGTTTTGGAGCCACCAGCTGTTCCCATGTTCGGACCGTCGGGAGTTCTTATTACTGGTACAAAATCTGCGCGTCCTCAAAGAAAGTGCACAGCGATTGCCGTTCCCCGAGGGAGAGTATCGGTTCGTCTTTGGAAAACAACTTTTGAGGGTGCCATGTTTGCGCTGTCCTTCGGCGAGTTGCTTTTTGGAAAAGTCGAAGCTACCTATTGATGATACTCTTGGAGGCGCTAGGTTGGTCTTTGCCTTTGCGACGGTAGAAACGAAGAAAGAGTGTCTTTAGACGCCGAGCGCTCGTAGGTTCTAGTTTTTCCTGAACTTTTGAACACGGGACCTCTGTCCTCCCGGCTGAGATTTTTATTCAGAGGCGTACCTGCATCTGGTTATGTTTCGGAGGACTAGACCGTAAATAGGCTTTTCCATTCAGGCAGCGGTTATTTCGCCGGGAAACTAAGACGCATCAAATTCAAAAACCTCAATCTGCATAATCTTAACACAATCATCGAGAGGAAACACTTGCTCGGTCTTCCAAGTCAATTGGTCGTCTGAAACAAGGGTCATTCGGACGATAGCCATGTTGCTTCCCGTGTCAATTAAAACAATCGTTTTTTTATTTTTTTGCTGAGCACCCAGATTGTCAACAAAAAGACGGCAAACAAAGCAAATCTTGCACCCTTCTTTGATGGATCATCGCTCATGCTTTCGCGTTTAGGTCACCTTAGGTACTAGACTTCGTGAATTTCTTTACGACTGCCCCATCCTGGCTACACTTGTGCACCTTAGTTGCAGCTGGTAAGGTAACTACAACAAAGAATTGTAGCGGGTTAGTTAGTTAGCTACCTCTGTGCCAAAAATTTTGGACTTCCTGCAAACCATCCAATTGTTATGAATGTTGCCAACACCGGCCACGTTTAGGGTATTTTTTGCCCATAACAAGAATCAATTACAACTTTTTTTGTTCTTTTTAGATTTGGAATATCATACAAGGCGATACTTTATAAGATCCATGTGAAATAACAATTGACCGGTCAAAATAAAAAAAAACACACAAAAAGGTGGCAACATACCTTAAACGGTCGCAAAGAACCTCGGCCAAATATTACTGCTCTATGCCCATCAAATAACTTGAAAACTCCCTCAAAAGATTTTTCTCTCTTTCTCCGTCTTGACGTTCTTTCATAGCCCGCATTACATCACTATGCCCATGTAGCGGCTGTTGGCTGGTTTTCCTTCATTTGCAACAATGAACGCTTTTGGATAGCAACTTAAAAAAAACACAAAAACAACGCAGAAACGGAAGGCGTATCTGGTGCGACAAGCAAATCACGAAGTGCTACTCGGTGGTGGGTATAACTACAGCTTTCGCAGTGCTTCCAGACGCAAAGAAAAGAGTGAAAGCGTTTATCGAAAGTGTTGCAGGGATTCTTTAAAGGAACTCCGCAGCACTTCCGATAAATGCTCATCCGGTAACTCTTCAATAATTCGCGCCTAGAAAAACTGCGAACGCTATTGTTTTCAATAGCACGGACCGGCACTGCGTGATTTGTTTGTCGCAGAAGATTATGCGTTTCGTCTGTGCTACGCTTTTGTGGCTTTCTTTTGAAAGTGGCTATCGAATGTGTCCATTGCTGGAACTGAAGAAAAGCCGGCCAATAGCCGCTACATAGGTGTAATGACGTAATTCCAGTGGTCCAAGAATGCGAGAAAAATATTTTGGTCAAGCTTCTAAGTTATATGACGGGCGAAGTTGGAGAAATTTCTGGCTGCGACATTTTGCGACCCCTTAAAATAAGTATTGAATGTGTTGGTTGATTACGTACTGCAAGCATTTAAGATTTCGAAAAATGTCGACGGAAGGGTTGCAAATCCCTTTAGAACGGGTTTTTTTTCTGCAACAGATATAGAAAAGCAAGTTCCGCATTCCTTCAACTTCCACTCTGTCCCGTGCTCAGAATACGCGGTACCGGCGCAAGACACAGCACAAGAGGTAGTGGGAATGGCGAGAAGAATCTTCATCTCTTTGTCTGCCTCGAAGACGTCAATGACTCGAAGTCGTTTTTATGCGTTTAATATTTTTGTCCATCTTGCGCGAGGTTGAACGGAAACAACAATTTACAGTGTGAGTGAAGCGAGGTTTTGCCGTTTCGGTTGCTCTTCAGGGACTACTCAGGATGCCTCCCTGGGGAGCATTTCCGCAACCTAGCAGTCGAGCTTCACCATTAGCACTAAGCTAAACTGCGGCAGTTGCTTCTTCTTTTTTTTTTGGCTTATTTCTTGCTTTATGTCTCCTATCGTTTTTCTCCCCTCCGAAAGCTCTGTGCTTTGTCCACAGTTTCCACTATATTTTTGTTTCTGAATAACCACCAATCAATGTAGCAGAAAAAATTGCCACAATGAAGTCCCTTCGTAAGCAGGAAGGAAAAGTAGAAGACCATTTTATATGGCTGTTTCGTTGGCAGATACACGTACAAGTCCACGAAATGTGCTGTACTCCAAATCGTTACACTCTTTGCAAATGCACTCAGAAGAATAATGAGCTGGTAAACGACATGGTCGTGCGTGACCAGGCGACGTAAATGCGGAATTTTAAGATTTACGTGCCCCGTAACATGCAATATACATAAAGCTTCGACGTCTTTCTACATTGTTTTCCAAGAAACCATTTTGGCCTAAATACAGCATCGATCCAATTGTGGGGTAATTTTTGGGCGTGTTGGTAAGGGTGTATCCAGTGGAGGGGCGTGTTTCGTTGCCACAACACCCACGGAAATTTTATTACAGCGCACATCCGATTCCCCCTTCTTTCGGTCTTTTTTCCGGCCATGCGTTTTGCACACTTCATCTATAAATTTAGAAGTAAAATAGAGAACAGATAAGAAAATGAAAATATTATATTTTCTGTGCGCAGACTATCGTTAAATGTTTTACCAGCAGGGTATTACACCCTCCGAAACATGTTTCTGGCGGTGCCACGGCGTGTCGATGTCGCTTTGTAGAATTTTTAAATTTCTGGGGATACCAATCTAACACAGAATTGAGTTCTAAACTAGTCCAAAACACACCATAGTTAACTACTTACTTTAAACGAAAATTCTTTGATCTTCCCTTCATCCGCTGTATATTAACAATCACACAATATAAGTATTTCTTTGTTTTTCTTTTGTTGAGCACAGTGCATTGCGCGCAGTGCCCGTGCACTGTGTGAATATTTATTTTCTAAGGGAACACTAAAGGCGTAACATCAGCTTCCAAACACTGTAGTTCAACTGCCACTGATATTGTGTACGTCTTTTAACTAATAAGTAGTAACTCAGTGGTTTGGATACGTGAGACGCTTTGTGTGTTGTTCTTGCTATTCATGGAAGTAATATATCTGCGTGCTTACGTCACTAAGAGATTCCAGTACGGACAACAAATAAAGAACTCCCAGAGCAAAAAGTGTCGGCGCTATATTTACGTACAGGCGAATTCTTTTGCAAAGCTGGGTCCGCGTTTATTTGGGAGAGCTATCTACTTAGCAATTACAATTGATAACCTAATTGATTGTGTTGAGGTGAGCCCTAACGGCAAGACACTCATGTTATGGGCGGGGCAGTGAGGCGGGGTGTATAAAAGTATTGCATCCCAAAACGCGCGTCTCTAACCCCGATGCTGCTACCACGAATTTCTGTGACCGAAGCCCTTCAGTAGCTCAGTGTACTTGCCCGAGTACAAATCGCCAGATTACCAGCAAAAAATTCAATCGCCATCCCTGCCCTGCGAAATTGGATAGCCACCAAATTTCACTACAACTACTCCTGGCACTCCGTAATGTAATATTCACAAAGGAATGGTAGCCAAAAAGACTTTACGTTTGCAGTGGTACACCGTGATGGGTTTCGCGACGACTTCGTATCGATCTGTACTGCGTCGTTGGCTTCATGGGCGTACTTCTAGCCAGCGAGTCCAAAGTCGTTCCTAATGAAGTGTCAGCATTAAAGTCTCCGACGATGAGCACTCGTGCGCCATCTACTTGACCAACCCTGGCTCAGGTATTTTGCATGGCGACCTCGATGCCTGCATTGAAGTGGTATGTCTGTCACATTTTCTGGGGTTTGGTGTACTGGCAGTGAACACAGAATACCAGTGAAATTATTGTTGAATGCCCTTTCGTGGGTATATGCGCTATGCTAGACATGGTAGCTTTAACACTGCGCATGAGGTCGTGCTAAGAATCGTCAAACTCATTGTACTTCAAGTTTCTGGTACCTGTCAACCTAATTACGGAGCGGTACGACAAACGCCAGAAACATTCCTAGAAAGCATTGGCCAATGCACGCTTAACGGTAGGTTCTACTGTGAGGGCATGTAACCCTGGACGTTTTTTCTCACCCAGTGGACCCGAGAAAACTCCCGACCGAGAAAAGGTGCCAGCTTTGCTTTTACCCGATGTTATTCCACTAACCACAGCTTCTGCTTTCGTGAAGAGCAATACTACCTAATCAACGTCGAGGGCGCCCCAGTTTTTATCAGTTTTTAAATTTTTTGTACATACTGCAGCATTCACATGGTGCTATGGCAGGATTGAACATTAAACGAAACAGTTAACAGAGCAAATAAACAGAGCAGCAGAGCATTACTACAAAAGTCGCAATGAGGACAAATCACAAATGGCAAGTAATAACTTTTTTCAGTGCAAGGCAACGTATAGGTTGTATTGACTGGAGAGGCAAGCATGCGGACAACCCTGCGCATGCTCCGCCATGCTATTGCGAAAGCGTCTGTGTTGCGACACCGCACAGGCTACGTCGGGCTACACAAGATTCGGTACTTTTCCGTGCTGGCGCCCGATAAAGCACAGCGCATGACAACAGCGAGGTGAGCGAGTCAGTGAGTGAGTAAGAGGGAAAGAGGTTCTCAGCCTGCACCACATATGTATCGCAGGGAAAGAAAAGGAAGCGAAGGGGGTAGAAATATGGGTTGAGGTAGGGGTAGAAAAGTGGTTGGGGCAATAAAAGGATGGGGTAATGGGGAAGAGAAGATAGATCTACCATCAGCGACCACCGCCCAGGAACGGGCAAAACTATCAGCGGCTTTTTTTTTTTCAAGAAAAATTTCATTGTTTGAAACGAAAAATCAGAAAAGTATACAATTATTAAAAGAAAAATAACAAACACTAAACGATAAGAACACGTTGTTCTAAAAATTGATCTTCACTGTCGACTTGAATCCTTAGTAGACGCCTTATCTTGTCGTCTTTGTTCTTGTTCTTGAGCCTTACTTGATTCTTTGATCTTGGCTTGTTGATGTTGTTCTTCGTGATTTGTTCTTGACCTGACTTAAACGGGGATATTGATTTGTTACGCCTGATGGTTTTTGATTATGTGTGTAGGATGTTCCAAACTGTGCTCCACCGATCGCGAATACCTTCACCCAAATACTGTTAAGTGCAGCACCCTACGACCTGCGTATCGCCAGACAAGTTTGAAGGCGTCGCACGACTACGTATAGCTGTACAAACTTCGAAGCCTACGCATGCGTGCACTGGGTCATGATGGACAAAGTCGTGCGCGTACGCTGGTGAGAGCCGACAGCCACAAGGACAACAACAGAAATATTGTTGCCGAAAATTTTGCCTTGCCGAAGCCAAACTTATGTGATTTGTTCAAAGTTCGCTTCTGATCCGCAAATGCTTGTACCAGCTTGTGATTGAGAGGACGGCACGGCTCGGAAGAAGGCCTCGCATGCCCTAGCTGCTGCGCAACCATCGTTTCTAAATCTTCGTAGACGTGGAACGTCTTCAAAGCGATTATTTCGTTTTTGCGCTCACCCACGCACCAGAGAACACTTAACGCGACACCCTTGGTCGCAGGCAAATGCAGCGTAGGCCTCTTGCGCGCCTCGTGGCTTTCATTCGGCGCCATGGTTTATTAACCCGGAATTCAAAGTACTCGTAGGCAAGGAGAGCGCTGCCAATAATGTCAGTGTGATGAATAATATATCTGTTGAAGCCACCACCGAGAATCGTTGAAACACCGCAAACTATGAACGCTGGTGTTTTTTTTCTGTGAGATGTACGCGCAGAGCGCATGCGCTAGCGCAGCGGGCGTTGTCATGGCTGTTTTTAGTGTTGCCAAGTGGAGAAATCACCCGCTAATCTTTTCAGTCGATATTATCAAAACCACCAGGCAATCCGTAGCAGTGTATAGCCGTTAAAGGGAAGAAAATAAATTTCAATTTGTTCGTACGGCAATAGTAAGGCTTCATGTTAAGACGGTTATTGAATCTGGTGAAAGGCCGTGAGGCAAATGGGATGTAGTTAAAATCAGACATACGGTAAGCTCAGGGAATAAAGCAGCGTAACCATTTCATTGAAATATTCAGTCGGTGAGTGCGTATTGTCGTACGTTCAAGTGGGGAAACTAATAAGTAGCGGTCCAAACGGCAAATAAATATGATAGCTCTTCTAACAACCGGAGCTTTTGTACAGTTCGGTGTTGTAGGACAAGTGCCAATATAAAGCGGAGCGCCCGCGAGCGCGTTCCTCGCGGCTACCGCCAAGACCATGCTCGCGCGGTCGCTTTAGCAATAACCAAAAAACTCCAGCGCTTTCGTCAAGCGCAACTGAGCATGTAATGCTTGGTAGGAGGAACACGACGGTATTACGATGGCTACTACGATGGCTACTACGAGCACAGTGAAAAGCAATGACGGAACATGTAACTAAACAATCTCAACCTTGCACAATGGCGTGATGATGTGTCCTTCTGGGCTTCTTCCTCATTATCATCACCATCAACACCAGCCAATCTACGTCCACTGCAGGGCAAAGGCCTCTCCCAATAATCTCCAATTACCCCGGTCCTGTGCTAACTGCGACCAATTTATCCCCGAAAACTTCTTGATCTCATCTGCCCATCTAACTTTCTGCCACCCCCTGCAACGCTTGCCTTCTGGGCTTAAGTATAAACAAATCCTGCAGCTTCGCTATGGTTCAAACACTGCGCGACTTCGTGCAAGCCTCGAAAGGTGAGTTGGTGGAAGTCTGCAATGCTGAGGATGACTTTGCATTCACCACTCACCACGAAGACGCCGACGCCTGCAATACATAACACGGTGATTACTAGCACCGCAATTGTTCATATAAACAATATTAAATAAACTTAACTATGTGTCCAGGAATGCTCACCCACAACAGCTTCGCAATACAACTCTTGCGCGTGAGTTCAAGCTTCCCTGAACTTTTTAATGGCCTAGATTTTATCGATTTTCCCCAGCTTGGTAGGGTTTCATACGGGACATGCGTATTTTAGCACGGGACGAATCAACAAGGATTATGTGCTGAGACCAGGATAGATTGCTGGAAAGGATAACACCAAGATTAATAATCGGTTACGTTTTTCAGGGCGGATTCATTAAAAGATTAGGCGAAGCTGGAAGAGCACTTGCCATCGGTAAAAGACATAAGCACGGTTTTATTAAAATAATACTGATTTTCAGGTGTCGCCCCATTCAGAGAATTTATTAAATGAGTCATTTAGACCGTTGTGTCTTTCAGGAGAGTCAGTGGCATCACGAAAAAAATCATTAGCATGTAGTAAACCACCTGCGGAAAAATGGGGTTACCGGTGCACAGAAAATTCTTTCCCTTCAAAAAAATTAGTTTAGGGGTCGGCTGGGGTAAACGAAGCCACCAACTGTGCGTAATCGCCAAATTAACAGCTACGCACAATTATTCATCGGCCTTTATTCCTTTTACCTACGAAAAAACCTTGGATGTCTGGTATCACCACCACGGACCATCATTTTTGGGCGTCCCTGAAGTGCTACTGGCGGTAGAGCGTTTTATTAAGGCGATTGCCTTGGGTGACTGTTTACAAGGTGACCTTGAATTACCTTTGCTTCAACACGAATGGTACAAAATGTGGTACAAGAAACATCACGCGCTGCAAGGCAGCCAAGGAGCTAACGAAAAGCATGGCATGAGTATATAAGAGATGATTATTGATTACTCAAAATGATAGATATTGGTGGATTAAGGTGAACTGAGTTGAATTACTATGAATTAAGTGGGAGTACTTATTAAGTAGCCATTGATAGTAAGGAATAGTGCAGTAGGATCAATGCGGATTATGACGGAATAAAGTGGAATAGTATGAATCATGTTGGAATAACATAGCTTATAGTAGGACACGGTAGCTGTATGACCGATTAAGATCGCATACGGAGAATTAACATAGGTGAAGGTGAGATAAGGTGGATAACGACGTACAATGCAGCGGTTCCCGGGTCGTTAGGTGGGCGTGTATATGAAAGGCTTTCGCCTTGAAAGCTAGTAAGCAGACATGTGCCGAAAGGAGGAGGAGGAGGTGGAGGAGGGGAGGAACAAACGTTTATTAAAGCAGTCGAGAAACCTTGATAAAAACCGACCAGTGGCGAGAACAAAAAATTGGCCGCGTATCTGCTCTTTTCGTTGCAAATGTCGACAAAAGATGATAGTCTTTGCCGACGTTTGCCAAGTAAATGCCTTTCTTCACTTTCCCGCTCACCTCTCATGCTGTTCCTCTTCCGTCGCGCTCCTCGCAAGGTAAACTCGCTAAAGTTTTGCTGAAGTCGATTTAAATTTACCGCGTTCCACTCCTCCAGGCCGGGTGCATCGACGCCAGCGCTGCCGTAATGCGAAGACGCGCGTGAATTGAGGCGCCCTACTTCAATGCTTATAGTACCGCGTTTCCCAAGTTCACGTGCGTTCCAAGCAGAACGTGGAGCCTATCTAGTGGAACCTTTCGTAACTGTTGCCACTTGATTTCTTAAAGTGCACCCAGAAGCTATAGTGGCGCGGGCGACAGCAGGCGACGGCGGAGTGAATTTTTTTCTGCAGTGGAGGTAGTATTTCATTTTTCAAAAATCAAGCATCTATGATTTTTTATAAAAGAACACTGCAATATCACTTCTGGATTATTTTTTTGTCTTATATTTGCGCAGTGTCTTGTTCTTCTTCAACAATGTTGCCAAGTATGAACATTACACCCGACTTAGACGGGGAGATTTAGCTGTGACTATATAAGACGATTGCGCAGGGCTTGTTTTACTTTGGCCGGGTGGCTGAGTCGGGTCACAGACAGACAGACATACAGACAGACCACACTTTCCGGGTTTAAGTAGCTCAAGAAAGACCATCGTCTTTAAAATTAACAAAACAATTGCAAGGACCTGTGAAGTAGACGTTTCGCATTAGTAATTAGACTAATTAGTACTAATTAGTCATTAGTAATTTGAAACTGTTTCCTCATTTACATTTGTTCCTTATATCTTTTACTTGTTTTCTGCCTTCTCATTGCACGTTCTCCGTTCCTTTTTTTTTTCTAGTTCGGTCTTCCCTCCACCAAGCAAGATCCTGCCTATGGTGTACTGCTTCGAGCCTTCATTTACTCAAGGAACCGCCGCATTTGCGCGGTGGTGGGTAAGGAAGTTCGCTTTTCATTCACGTTTGTTATACTAATTCGAAACAAGTGGCTCATCAGTGCGTAAAAGTGGAAGGAAAGGTGAGTGCTCGAAGTGCGCTAGATTGCTACCTAACGTCATCGAATACACCCTATGGACAACGGGAAAAATAGGTAGAATGCCAGCTATACGGTATACGTTATTCATAGCCCTTCTGCTCTTCTCATGCAGTTAGCTGTGCACCAGATGACTGTAGCCGGGTGCAAGGATCCCAGGGGACCATTTGTTCCGGGTGCTTTCCGGTTGCCCGGCTCGCGCGTTTGGTCGGCGCGAAGACCTTCAGTGGATGAGGAGCGAATGAGAACGGTCGTCATTGGAACGTCAGGGACGCGCGATTTGTAAAAGAAGGAAGCGAGCAGGTCCGAACACCTTCGGGGAACACGCACATCTATTCACGATACGAAGAAGCAGGACAAGCTTTTTTGAGATCGAAGAAGAAGAGACGGAATCTAGCGATAGAGGGTGTCGGTGGTACAGGTTATGGCGATAAATCAAACTCAGCCTGCTTGCCTGCAGTGAAATATCTAATACCCGTTACAAACACAGACACGCAAGCAAACAATAAAAGTATAGCTAAAACAAACAATATATATGAAGAAAGAATCGCGAGTCTGATTTCGGAAAGCTGGGCTATCTGGCGCCGCAAACGGAGGATGCTCCAAAAGGAGATAAAACAAACTCAAGGTAGTTGGTATTGGTAATAATGAAGCGGCGGGATATCTTACTGCGATTAGTACGAACTCTTATGTTACTCTTTGTGATCATGCTAAAGTAACGGCAAGAGAAGGTTCTTGATCTGCCGCCACATTTGCCTCCTTTTGCTTGCGAAGAAGTGGCATCGCGAATTTTGTTTTGCATACCGAAGGTGGCGCGGCCTGTCCAAGTTGGTCACAAACGCCCAAAATGATCGCACTCCTTCCATCGGTATTAAGCGTTCAGATTTATTTTTAATTGTGCCGTCCTTGATGTTAAACAAAATAAACCAGAAAATGCGACCCGCGTGGGAAGTTTAAGGCCGAACGAGAAAGCGGATTACGCAGAAAAAACTTCCTCGAATCACTTGGTCCTCCTTACGTGCTTTGAAGGCCGAACGCTGGTGATGCTTATTAACAGCTTATTTACAACTACATCGAATCTCCATCTTTTCCTTCTCTTTTTTTTGTCTTTTGACGCGAATAACTACAACAACCTCTTTTTCTGCTACACCATGTATGTGTCTCCCTGTTCGTTTCCAATTATTCGCCTTTTACCGCGCCAATTGCGTCAGCCAGCCCAGTCATACACGCTACGGCTTCCCTCACGTTTCTGCGTGTTTGCATCTGTTGTACTCACGTGCCATCAATATTGTCTGCAACGGGGAAAGCACTATTCTTCAATTTTTACGTTTCCGGTTCACAGTTTGCTGGATTTACAGGTGGTGTGTTACGACGAAAGGAGCAAAAACAACGACAACTTTCGTTCCGCCGCTCTCAACGTACTAAAACAAAGCTGGGATAGCACAGTTTGTAGAGCGTGTGGCTGCTACTGTGGAGACTTGAGTTCAGATCCTACCGGATCAAACGTATCTTTTTTATTTATTTCCTCCTTACAGAAACAGCCATTTTCTTGACGGAGCAACATCATCAAGATTGCTGTTTATAGCATGGGACACTTAACTTCACGCCTTAAAGAGATAACATGTAGTCTGAAGTATGTTTGGTGAATGGCGCGCAACAGCTGTTTACTCACGTACAGAGAGTTCTTTCCACTCGTATTTTACGCTGAATGTGGCACTTTCTCACGTAATGAGGACTAGGGGCTTTCGTATCCCAAATTTCTAAAAGAAGGTCAATGATAGCAGCAAAGAGGGCAAGTACGGGTAATTTTCAGGGGAGTTGAAGCTTGAGCCAGTTCGCACATAACTTTGACAGTTGAGGGCAGCGCAATGAACGAGACGAACGAGACGAAGTGTTTGTGTCGTCTCCACCTGGTCTCGTTCATTGTGGTGCCCTCGACTGTCAAAGGGTAATTTCTGCCTCCGCCCAATCTTGAACAGTGGTGCGACTCCGCACAGGGGTGCGTGACACATTTAATTAGCACTGTTCTTATCTAGGACAGATTCATCATTTAAATTATAAATGGTGCAGCACTCACGCTAAATTACCGGAATTGCTAAACTAGACGCTGCGACAGGAACACCTTCAGAAAAAAATAATACTGCAGAAACATTTCTCTCTACAGTCCCACGCCAGAGTTAGTTAACGGTGTTGGTGCATACGAAGCGGATTAAAAACATGAGAAACAGGACTTTTTGTACGTACTGATTCTCAAGTACTTAAGAGAGGGTTTCGGTACTCATCGTATTATGTGGAATCTAATAAACCAGAAAGCTACATGGTAGCATTCTACGTTCTAAATGCTCCGTAATATCAAGGGTCACCGTTTATACCTGGGGATACCAAAACCACTGGAGTATTTCCCTTAGGGCACGTTTCTACGGAGAACTTCTGGTGGCGAAAGAAAAGCCGGTTTTTAGCTTTATCATCGCGCACGCACAAAAACTTCTTTTTTTATCTTAGTCTTCCTTTGTATGTTTCCTCAGTCAGCACACTCACGTGTCTCCACTGTCACTGATCGCCCAAAGCGTTAGGACGTTGGAGGCAGGATGTACCATCCGGCTTACGGGGCCACAAAACCGCAGCCTCGCCATCCCAGCTGAGTACCCGGATGGCGGCGTTAATGACGAGGCTCTTTTAATTTACAGCTCCACTCCTGACTTAATTTTCAATTTGGGCGCAGCCTGTGTCTGTTCCGCGACGAATTTACTTTTGCGACATTAGCCGGGCTGAGCTGCGGCATGGCCGCACGAAAGACAGGAAGCCAGGTCCCCACGCAGAGAGAAGCAAATGCAGTGGCTGACTGTCCCTTGGCGTCTCGGACCGTCGCCTGTTAGGACAGCCGCGCCAATTCTTGGGAAGAACGAAGGGCGGAAATGGTGCTGGGCCGCCGGAGAAGTGCAGATCAAGCTGTAGAATATATGCACGGAGAAAGAGGAAAAAATGGGGAGCCATCACACTCTCTGGAGGTGTATTACCCGCATAGCCGTATAAAATACACACATATCCAGACAATGTATACGTAGTTACTTTTTTATGCGGTAACGATAGTTCCTGCGGCTTCGCGATTAATTAACGAAACAAGAAAGGCTGGACATGAAAGTCTGGAGTTTTTGCCTGGCAAACCCACATATCGCTGTTTGTTTTGACAAACAGTGATAGTAATGACTGTAGAAACTTTATAGGCGTCATCATTGCTGCACCGATGAGATCACCATCATCGGGGTTCATAGTCGCGTGAGCAGCCATAGTACGCGCTGCTTCGTCTTCCTCAAGTCGCCATATTTCTAAATAGAAGCACCATCGTATCGCCGGGACGTCGCGGCTATTGGTCACTTTTTATTTTACATTTTAGTCGCGTGAGCAGCCATAGCACGCGCTGCTTCGTCTTCCTCAAGTCGCCATATTTCTAAATAGAACACCACCATCGCATCGCCGGGACGTCGCGGCTATTGGTCTCTCCTTATTTCACATTTTTGGTGCCGATAAACCCGGGAAGAAGGCCCAGTATGATTCGGATTCATCCGAACTTTGGCCTACGAGAAGGAGGACCCCTTGAAGCCAACGACGGACCGTTTGATGGACATATCGACGATGGTGCTACCCATGGCCGACCGACGCGATGGGCAGACAAGACGACGAGACATCCTCCCGTTTGAGGATTTTCTTCGATGGGTCTAGAAAGCGATTCTGCAGAAGGTAAGGGGAGTGCCGCAGCGCATCGCGCAATGAAAAACGAACTACCTATGATGCACGAACAGGGTGTTTTTCAATGTAAGATGAGCCTCCACGAACTGAAGAATGAAAGAGAAAAAAGGCGGTTAATCGCAGGAGAACTGTGCCGAAACGCAAAAGCGATATTAGACTCGTCCGTAACGATCACTGATGTTGGCGGTGTGTTAACAAGCTTTCTGAGCCAGCTACGGAAAAATGAAGTTGAATTGAGGTTGTTGAATAAGGAGATCGAACCACTTATTGATATCGAAGATTTGGACCAGGAATTTACCACCAACATTGAATATGAAGACGAAATCACGCATATCATGATCCGATTGTACTACCGATTGAAAGATAAGAAATGTGACACCAAAGAAAAGTGCCAAATTATGGAGACCTTGCATTCATCAAAAAACTTCAATGAGTTTTTTAGAATGACTGAACAGTGCTACGATCCATGCGACTTGGAGACACCCGCGGAACATGACTTATTACCAGAAACCTCACCTCAGCCAGATTTCCCATCGCAAACAGGACTTGAGAATGCGCCATATTCATTGTCTCCACTAGACCGTGAAACTCAAGGCTCCTTACTCTCGCGAGCAGTGAAAGAGACGGCCGAGATGTACACGAACAAGACCGGCGGAAGGTCATCAAACCTCATAACGCCAGCAGAATCTCCGTATGGCGAATATATCAAGCGGGAGACCATGGATTTGGAAACTGGAGAGCTTCAAGGGCAAGATACGACACAAAAAGGGAAACCGATGCACGACATTGGAGAGCGAGATGAGTACGTTTTTGTAAGCTATGCGAGAAAGATGGCCGCGGCACGTATTCGGCAATCCCTTCTAAAGAATACGATACACTGCAGAAATCATCTGAACAACAAGGCACCTTACAACGAAAAACAAATTACTAATGTCCAGAACTCCAGAAAGAAGCGGAGGCCTACAAGACATTATTTTGAGATCGCAGCGAAGGAACCTAAAGAACTTACATCAGGGTACAAGACCGTCGAAGACAGGCTTCGAATTTCGAACTGGCTACGTGGACTGCAGCGACAGAATTGGCGTGTGCTCAGAAGACGGCCACAGTGACTGTTTCCCCGTCTGACTGCCACACTGGATCAAATTGGAACGAACATATGTACTCAACTGAGACGAACTGACAAGACTTTGTGGCCGGGGAAGATGTAGAAACTTTATAGGCGTCCTCATTGCTGCACCGATGAGATCACCATCATCGGTGCCCATAGTCGCGTGAGCAGCCATAGCACGCGCTGCTTCGTCTTCCTCAAGTCGCCATATTTCTAAATAGAAGCACCATCGTAACGTCCCGGCTATTGGTCTCTTTTTATTTTACAATGACAACACACGGCAACTGAATTCTGTGGTTTTCAAGGCAACACAAGCATGCGTGCGTGCGTGCGTGTGTGCGTGCGTATGTGCGGGAGTGCGTGAGCGTGCGCGCGCGTGCGTGCGTGCGTGCGTGTGTGTGTGTGTGTGCGTGCGAGCGTGCGTGCGTGTGTTCGTGTGTTTGTGTGTGTGTGCGTGCGTGCGTAATTTCTCAGTTGTTTATTCACCTATAATTGAACTAGCCCCCAAGAGATTGCGGCTTTCTTTAAAGTATAACCAAAAACGACGTTTACTCATACACCAGAAAGACGCGTGCTTGCCACCGGGCTCAGCCGATTGGACATTCAACCGTTCACAGTTGAGGCCATCTTAGCACATCGATCCCAACCATCGACTTCGCAAAAGGCGACAATAACCTTTCTACGTTTTCTCAACGACACAAGCTTAGACACACTACTATAGTGCACAAAAGCAGGCCAGATTGCATGCACGTGTCTGATCCTATACTGACCCCCACCAAAAAAAAAAATAGCGCTGAGAATCACGACGCAAAAATGAGGAACGACGAGACAGAATCACATCAGTCTCGCCGTTCTTCATTTTTCTGTCGTGGTTTTCAGCGCTCTTTTTCTTTAATCGATGTGCACCAACTAGCCCAACAGCATATTTTACTTCTATTCCCGCCTTCTCGCCTGCCCCGTCATTCATCTCCTGAAACCCCCTCGCCGAGTGCCAAGTACCAAAGAGGGCTATATGCCCGGCTCACCTGTAGGCCGTTGCGTTCAATTTTCTCCGAATCCACCTCTTTTATTTTGAACCTTTAGGCTGGGGTGTGGCCGTGCGCCAGCACTCAGGCCTTTGGCTGTTCCTGGGCACGCAAAAAAATATGACTGATATTCAAGAACCTTTGGCGTTTTCGGAAACGCAATTAGATTTCGCCCTACTTGAACACCCGCGAATTCTGAAGATATGCTTCTGATGAAGCCGTGCTTTGAGAAAATATTCTTCTGGAATGTCTTACGGGACACATCAGAAAAGTATAGTGACTGATTCCTGCTGTTGCTTCGTTGATTTTGTTTTGACGCCAAATCTTCCCCAACCAATTTCCGCTCATATTTCTACTAACACTGTCGGTGCTAAATCCAAATGGGAAGTCATACAAGAGAAGCAGTAACATGAAGGAACAGCGACGTATTTTTAGCCATTTTTAAAACGACCTATATTTTGCGAGGTCATTGTGGCGAATGCGTTGTATTGCACTGCCGTTCACGACCGCGTTCGCCGCGTAGTGGAAGCAAAGCGTTAGAACGGAGACCTTATCAGCTGCCTGTAGCGGACTTTACCTTGCGGCCTGTCTGTTAACATTTGGAGATATCCGTGGTCCCCGAAAAACTTTTTCGAGATAAAGCGGTGTAAACACCTGTCTCCTATGTTAGGTAACTGTGCAGTGAAAAAAAAGTTTTGACTTAACCGATATGTCGAGATAAGAGTTAAGATCAAATGTTTGATCTTAACTGTTGACCGGTAAACACTCCCACATTTCATCGACACAGGATGCATTCGATGCGCAGTTCGCTCATACATCCCTAACCCGCGGCACTGTTTTAAGTGTTACAGTTTTGGGCATGCTACTAACCCTTGCCATGGCCAGTTAACCTTCTCAAAGTGTCCCCTTCCATCACCCCCTATCTCAAAACTGTCCATCGCAAGCCGGGAGGCGGAGCGGCGCCTCTTTTCCACGGGGACGCAGTTAATCCCTTACCAATCACTGTATATTCTCGCGATTGAGCCTTTGCTGCAGCGGCTGGCCTCAAAGCATCCATTTCTTAGCTTACTGCCCTCGGCAGCCTCGGTCATATCCGCTCTTCGTACGTGCTGAACACCTTTTATTGTTCGTTCCTGATGATGGCTCTTCTGAAAAGGACTTTATCAACCATCTATAGGTACTGCAAAGCTCGCACAGCTCGTCTGAGCCCTTCAAAGAGCTGTGTTCTTGATTTGAGTGCACATGCCTCTACTGTGGTTCAGATGCATGACCCTCAGGTTGTCCCTGAACTTAAGGTTTAGGGCTTCCGATTTACCTTGGACCTGGGAACGTTCGCATCCAACCGCACGCGGTACTTGGAAAGATCGATGTATGTAAATCAGTTCGGTAGCCTGAAGCTCCCAGTGAGGCCAAGGCGGCTGTCGTTTGTAGTCTGATGCTCGCCGTTCTTGTGTTCTTGCGAAGCATAATATCCCTTTTCGGTACATAGTGGTAAGCTTGGAGCTAAGTAATATATTCTTCGCTTGGAGAACGGTACACATGACAAGGTGAAGTGAGAAATTGTAAAGCTGCCAAGGATGACGAAGGTTTTGGCATTTCCGACTTTGAACTGCCCATTAGGCGCAGACAGCTCTTAAATTGGTCGTGAACAGATTTTCAAAAAAAAGCTGTGTTGTTTGGGCACTTATAAGCGTGGAACCTTGATAAACAAACAACGCATACCCGTTTCGTTCCCCGATATCGGCAAATAGGAAAACAAATCCAGTTACAGTTTCACCGAGGCTTTCCTTCTCAATTCGTGATGTGACGTTTCAGTAAGTCAGTAAGAAGCCAATCACTGTTCTCCCTTGTCAGCACAACATGTCGGCATAGAGCTGGCTTGCAAATGACCAGACAAAGCTACAATATCGGCGCCATGATCAAACTTTCCCTGTCATTGAATGGGAGATCTTTAATCTCTGATACTACTGATCAACATGGTCGAACTTTTAGTCAACAAAGCGGGCGAGTGGCGTAGGCAGAAGTAACCACGTTTAATCTAAACTGGACATACGTAAACTGTTTACGCTGTTTCGCACGAGTGTAAGCTGTCGTTCTGCTAGCCGATATTCTTGCACAAGTATGCCGACGTCTGTCTCAGGTAGCCTGTAATGTCAGCTGTGCGAACGTGAAACTTCTGACGTGACGAGATAAATGACCGAGCGGTTAAAATGAGAAAATATTACATAACCACGTTTATCGAAGGAACTTCGAGTAGTCGGAACCTAAAACGCAGCCGTAATTTACTCATCAAGAGCAAAACTAACTAGCGAGAAGAAGCGATACAGCGCCGAGTCGCCGAGTCCTACCATCACGCAGTTCGATTGCTTTTCTGTTTCCACCAAAAAACAATGCTGTTAACACTGTTTCGTTGATTGTATACGCTCCCCTTTGGCTTACTGCAGAAGCGTTCAACAGTAAGTTGGCGGTTAAAGCTCTGCATTCATTAGAATTTATGAAAACACAACAGAGTGCTGTGTTACAAGTGCAAAGCGGCTTCTATGCAGTAGTTTTTAACCGCGCGGGCTTCTCACGTCGATAGTGTTTTGTGGATAAAGTGTCCGACTACGCTGGCCCTAACATTGGGTTGGCCCTGCGGCCGCAAGTTCGAATCGCACACGGGGGCACTTTTTTTTTTGCTTGAGCGGTTTTGTGCCATTTAATACACAAAGAGGTAAGATTCTGAAGAGAATTCGACAAACAACATTAAATTCAGCAGGGAAACTGGCTACAAACTGCACAAACAGCCAGTAGGACCGAGTTCTGCTACAATAGTTGCCAGCCAACTGAAGCGGTCACAACACCGCTCGCGTGGATAGAAAACAGTTTTTGGCAACTAATATAGGATGCATTATTTTTAAAATATCGGGTTTGCAGTTGTGCAGAACAATATACACAAAGAACGCTGAACGTGTTGAATTCTCGAATGTACTTGACGTGACGTCACAGCTTATTGCGCTGCCGACCGCCGATGCGCGCATGGTCGCTTGCGCTGCGCCTCGAAACGGGAATTTCAAAGGCGCCTCCTAAATTCCAGAAGCAATGAATTGGGAAAGTATTTGGGATATATGTTGTTGAAAGGTCGTTCAATATGGAAGGTTCGGCGAGTTGGTGATAAAATTGAGGGAAGAGAGCGAAAACCGACTACACGTAAAAAAGAACACAGGACGGCGCGCCATCCTGTGTTCTTTTTTACGTGTAGTCGGTTTCAGCGCTTTTTCCAAAAAACGTCGTTCAAGCAGACAAAATTAAGCAAAGACAAATGTATTTTCTGTTCGCGACCCCTTTAAGTCAGATGTTATTTTTGAATATTTAGGTGTGTAAGTAAACTTGTCATATCACCTTTACCCCATCCAACGTACGAAGTCGGGCTACTATACCCTGGCTGACCTCACCGCTTTATTAAAAGTGTTCTCTCTCTCTCTCTCTCTCTCTATTCCTCAGATAGATCATATTTTCGAATAGCATTTCCTAAGAACTCGCATCTGAACAAATTTCTCGCATGAATTTCAACCAAACAGATCGGGCCCTGTTCAGTCCTATTTTGATGCTTCCAATATTGCTCTCGCTGGCCTGCAAAAGGCGACACTAGTTGTTGACTTCCGTTCCATCCTGCTAAAAGTGAGAGCTCTCTTTCGCAGTCTTCTTGGACACCTCATTCGCTATATACTGCGATCTGTCTGTCCCGGTTGCAAGCTCATCTCCGCTTACTTTCTCTACGCTAAATTCTCTAGCTTTTGATACAGCTTTGCTAGGGTCGTCTTCACTCTCCGTTCCCAGGCTTTCTTTCCTCTCTTTGATCTCAGTGTCCACTCATTCAGTGAATGTGCACTACCTTCTATTTTACTCTGCCGCATTGTTAATTTCGCCGATATTCCTGCCGTTGTTTACCCCCGGCAAAGTGCCTCAGCTCTAGCATAATCACGTGTCTCCCAGTTTGTCCTGCTTTTAATTGATCGTTCCTTCCAGATATTAAATATAAGGTGTGAGGCTTCTGTCTCTGTGAAGGTCTTGTACATCACTTCCGGACTCGCGTGAGCTGGCTCCGAGCGTTAATTTTATCTCTTACGTAAACAGGTCTTCTCTCCTCGGCGCTAGACGTTTCTCGTATACATAGGTGTGGTGCCACCACCAAGCATTTTTAAAATCTAATATCAGGATTAAGATCATCGCCCGTCCTGCATAGTTGGCGTAAACAGCACTCACACCTTCATGTAACCTAAAACGCGTTCGCCGGCTTCGATTTAGTGTGTGCCCAGGAGTCCTCCCTGTATAGTTGGTTGCCATTGCCACAGGCTGTGATTACCATGCCCAAAAATTCGTGCATCCTACGGGTAGCCCTTGCCAGGGGCACTGCCCACAAATAAAACCCTTCATGACCTCTCAGGCGGTGTAGGGCTGGGCTGTGGGCAGTGACGTCACCAGTAGATGAGAAAGCGAAATCTTTGGACCAGTTACGGGCTAAATCTCTTTGCGCGTAGCCTGCAGCCTTCAATTCTGTCTAAGATCTCGCAGGGCGATTAGCTGATCGCGGAGCTTTGCACTGTCGGGCCCGCAAGCTCATTAAAGAAACCTAGGAAGTGTAAGAAATTTCGTAGCCTTTTACTACAGTATTCTTCATACGCCTGCAGTTGATTTGGTTTGAAATTTTATTAGCTCATCGCATTTGTTCAGGCGACTGGCGCCCCGACAAACTGTGAACAGAAAAAAGGCGGCAGATACAAATCGCTACCCCGGGGCTTGACTTGCAGCAGCTAATAAGCTGCCGTGCCGGGACCCATAGATAAATCCTCACGATGGGTGGCCACCCTGTGATTCGGTCTGACGTCTGATTTCGCTACCGTTCTGTCACAGTTCAAAGAAAAACGAAAGAAGGACAAGGCTACTTCGTACCCACTTACTCAATATTAGTTCGTTTGCTGGGCAGAGAGATGGGGGAAGCAAAGCCTGGAAGTCCTCTCTTTTCCAGTTCCAGAGTAAATCCCCCTCGGGAATCCCGGGCTCAAGACAGAATGAGAAAGCGAACAGATTCGAAGTAGGTAACAAATGGATTTTTGTGATTAGAGGATTACACGTACCCAGATAATTATATGTGCTGTCGGCGCTGGGTAAGCTCCCTGGATATAGTAGCTCTGTCAGCGGGAAGCAAAGCAAAAATGGTACTCGTAGCGGAGGGTCAGCGACGTCACCGCTGTATGTGCCTCTCAAGCCGTTGATGTCGCAGCCAGCCATTTTCATCAAGAAATAACCAATTTAATAAGTATACGTGGTGATAACAAGGCACTGCCCTTATTTACTGATTTTTTTGTGTGTGGCAACCTGCCTTGCCACCACAATCACAAGTTAAAATACCTAAGATTTATTCATCAAATCAAACCACTCCCGCCTGGTAGGACTGCCGCAGATGTGTGGTCAGATTCAAATAGGTTCATGTCTGGTGCAAAAAATCCCGGTATCTCCACGAAGTTAATGATGATGAGAGGGGCGAAGCTAAAATGCTTATCGGTGAAACCGTGAAACATTGTTATAGGTCTTCTTGACGGCGCGCACCATCTGAATGAGTGAAGGACATAAGGCGCGTTCGTAGCCATGCTCGCGTCTCGGTTTGTAGCGCAGTGGGAATTGCGCCACGTACCTCCCATCGCGGCCAGAGATTCGTGGGATCGAAACCGGGTGCCGCCGCGTCAAGACCACCACTCCTCGCTCGCAAAGCTGGAGACTTCCCACCGCTCCGTCGACAAGCCCGTCGACGACGTCGATGTTAGTGGTGATTATGTAGGGCTTGTTTGGGACGATGAGAATCTTTATGGGTAAGTTGGCGAATTCGGTGTGTGACATTTTAGCCACCTTGGCCGTCGCCTTCTGCAGAGCGTCTTGTGTCGCGTACCCCCGGTACGTGTCTTGAGCTCGCAGGCGACGAACGACAACCTCTTCTTCTTCCTCTTCTCCTTGTTGGGTAGCAACGAACGCGTTGAATGTTTTGACCTCTTCGGCCAATCTTTGGTTGCCGAATCCCTAGGGGGATCCTGCCCCAATCATCATCGTGGTGCCGTGTACAGCAGCAACGAGGGACGGGACAGGGCCCGAGCAAGAGGACCTTCGCCCCTAAAAGTAAACCAATGGGTGCGCTATGCTTCCCGGTTTTTCAGGATAGGGTGGTTGTTATGCACTAAGGAATAGTAGAAGCTGCCGATTGGTTGTACGCACTAATAGGAATGTCTAACATGCTTCGAATATCGAAGCCGCAGCATTATGTTTGTATCCCTAAAGCAGCCACCAAAGGCAGGAATGAAGTCAACGACTTCTTGCGGCGGAATGCAGTGCCCTAACCATGCAGCCCTGACACCCGATCCCCACGAACAATTTAAAGAAAATTTGCGTTATGCCGCAGGCGCTCTCATTCCACCGTGGGGACACAGCACCCCGAGTGCGCGTTCGCAGAAAGGAGGTCTTGCTGTGTAAACTTAGAGTTGTGGTGGGCCTCTCTCCTTCGCAAAGCCATAGGTGTGGCTCCACGATACCATGCCCAGTTTACAAACAACTGCCCCTTCTTTACAGATCGTGCCGAAGATCCTGACGCAGATCATTTATTATTAAAATACCCTTCTCTGAATGCAAAGAGACCTCGGCACCTCTGCGGCACATGCGTCCATCCTCAGAGACACCCCCCCCCCCTTTCCAGCGATGGCTCTGGGGTCGCACTACTGCTCTCTTCTGGCCTTACTTCTGGAAACAGGAGCGAAGTTTGAACTCAAGGACTGTATTCAGTTACGCCAAAGAGCATATAATAGTAATAAAAAACGACGCAGCTGCTGCAGTGGCACATACCTCTAAGAAGGCATTCGCTCAATTAGGATACTAGTAAATTTCACGAGATGCCTCAGGAATTGCGGATATAATACTAAATACACAGTTGATCTCCGGCCTGGCCCAGAACCTCGATAATGGCTCGGGACAAGCTTTTGTATATATTACAGATGTGAAAGACTCCACTAGTCAAGATGGGTAAAAAAAAATTAGTTCCCTTCCACCCTGTGAAGAGGGAGGACCTGCAAAGCAGGACTCAGTCCACGGAGTGCACAAAACAAAATATGTTTGTTGTAATTTGTGATGGAGCATATTTCCTAGCTAATTAGCTGAATGAATCTCTGAGGAATCCACGCTTTTTTCTTGCCGATAAACATGGTACTGCCTGTGTCCCTCCCACGTCGTAAGCATCTCACTGTTTAAGGCCGGGTTCTTTCTGTTGCCGCAAGTGTCGTAATAACTTTAAAGAATGACGTCATTGCGGCACATGGCATTTTTGTACGCCTATAGATCCTGATACGGGTTTTGCATCGGTAATCTGAACATAGCCTAACACACAAACCCAATCCGCTCTACCACAAAAGACCCCGGACAGGTCCCATTCGGCCGTTTAACGTCCCCATTTAAATCTCGCACCAGCACAATGGACATGCCATCCATCAGTACGGCCATGAAACCTGTAGCTGCGCATGCACGCCTTCCTTTCTCCCTCCCACTATTCCCCACTACAAACTTGCGCACGCAAAAACCGGCAACCGGCTATGTTCGCGTGCTTAGAAGTGGCAGACCCCGTAGAAAATATCATCTGAAAGCCCTCTGAAGCAGTGATATTGGCTCACGCCGGGGTTCCAAGCAGGCAATTTTCTGTTTATCAAAAAGAGGTTCCCACTCTTCCACGAGCTGAACTTGAGGTGGTAACGGCGGTGCCACCAGCTTTCCGTTCTTTTTGCACTCATTTGTGGTTGTGTTCGGCCAACGCTCCGATTCTTGCTCTTCCTCCAAACGAATGGCATGCATCCGTGCCATAAGGATTTAAAACCTGGAAGCCCCTGAGCTCTATTCTCGCGTACAAACATGTGGCCGTCCGTTTTCCTTTCCCGTCGTATGTATCTTACTGTGTGTGTAAGATGACTGTGTAACACATCAACCCATACCCGAACCAGTCGTTTGAGGAGGAAAGCTGACTAACCGCATTGAGCCATGTAATTTCGGATTCTAAATACCAGCCCAACCAGCATTATATTGGCAGTGGCATGAAGCGTAGCTGTGCGTGCCCACCCTCCTTTTTCGACCCGCAAACTGTCAACGCATAAACTGGCCCGGTGATGGCGCATACACCGGCGAAAATGTCAACGGTGAAAATGTCAGCGAAAATGTCACCGGCTAGAAGACACTGGCGACAAGACACCGGCGAAAATGTCACTCGGAAGGCCTTCCAAGCTGAAAACTAAATATGGGCTCAAGCCAGCGTACCAACTGTGGAAGTTTCCCTTCTACCGGGAAGGATTCGCAGCAACTTGGCGAAGTGAATTTGAGTGGAAACGGCGACGGCGAGATTAGGGTGTTTTAGAGGGCAGCCCTTTGCATGCCGTTACCTGGGCTTCGCGGGAGCGGCGTCTGTTTACGTCCGCGTAGCCGAGTGAGCGAAAGCAGCAGCGACGAAAGAAATTGGAGAGGAGCATCTAGCGAAGGGTGAGGTGGAGCACGATACGTGCGGCTATGGCGTCATCTCTCTCACTGCCTTTCCCTCGCGCATCTTTCATGCGACGCCACCAAGGAGCGCCCTCCCCCTGACACTTTCCCCAGACGCTGTTCAATTCTCCGTTAATCCGAACTACGTCATGTTTGCGCGGGAGGTTCAAACACGATATGCAACAATATGCTCCCTGCTCCCTTCTGTGAGGCTAATACGGCTCGTGACATTTGTGCGGGATGTTCAAACAGGATTTCCGTCATGCTGGCCACTGGCGGTGGCGCACTGCGAGGTAGCAGCAGAGTAGCGCACGCCGCCGTACGTTCGCTTATCAAGCGAACACTTCTTCAAACGCAGCAGAAAAGCGCCGTAACCGAGAAGAGTGCAGATCGTGCTGCGCACAGGTGCAGTAATTGTTAGTGAGTGTTTTTACGCCCATCTGTGCTTCCGATTATTTTTCGCAATCATCTGATAACCACACTACCGCCGTTATCTGCCGACTGTACAACTTGCCAAAGGGGCATCAGTGAAGGCGAGTGCGGAAATAGCTGCGAAAGAGGGGTCAGCGGTGGTGAGGAGGAGCCCCGGAGCGGCGCTGAGTAAATCGATGACACCGGAATATAAAACTGGGGGAAGGGGGGGGGGTTTAGACATATACTGCTTTGCAGTAAAAATTAACGCAGGTTTTTTAAGAGGTAGATGGCTAAACGCTAGGCTTTCTCTTATGCAACTTGAGTCAACCTCAAAGTCCGATATACAAACTGTTTTAACCGTTTCGGGGTGACCCAATCAGATACATGTCGCCATCCTAACGCGAGGCACTCAGGTTTGATGCCTACCACCGCAACCGTTCTTTCCTTGAGGCGCTTGGTGTGCCTCGCTTACCCTCATCATCGTTTTGTGAAGCCCAACGGATAAAGTTAGCTTACCTGCAGTGAGTTCTGGCGTACCCGTGGACGCCACCAGTGAGGCGTAGAAAATTTATATTTAAAAATATGCCTTCGGAATTTATTAAACACATAAAAAACGAAGGAAAAATAGCATGATGGTGCAGCAAAGTTGCGAAGCAGCGCACAGTTGGCCGTCGATTTGTCAAGTATAGTCCCCTCTGACGTCGTAACTTAATTCGTCATACCAAATGCGTAACTCTCTGCTGGATGGTGTTGCTGACAATGAGATTCACATTCCCCTATGAGCACCACAATGACGTATATTTCTTTCCGGATAATTACGAAAGAAGCACGAGTTGCAGCCGCGTATTGTAACAATATTCGGTCGGTGAAAGCCCATGTAGCGACAGCGTATAATTCCCCCATTCTTAGCAACTTCACGGCTAACCCACTCATTATGGCGCGAAGATAAAAATTGGTATAATTACAGGGTTGCTGCAGCGGCCAAGTGCAGTAGGATTAGTTACAAGGAATTGTCATAAAATTAATAGCTAAAGGGCATTTGCGAGAGAGTTGGCTTTGTAGCAACCACTTTCCGTCTGGGGACCCGATAGAATCTTCGAAAGTATAAGGTGTGCGGCTTCGCCGCAAAACTCCGACTAACGTACTACTAACGACTTTGCTGCACAAACTGAAGAAAATAGATCACACGTGTCAAATTCTGAAAGAAATCTGGTGGACGTTGCAGGGAAGGAACCTCAGTAGTTTCTCACCCACACGTTCTCAGAACGCCACTGATACAAATTTGAAATTGAAGTTTGAATTAGCCGGGTCTAGCAGTTGCGTGCGTCCCTGTTTGTACACGTGCACTTAAGAAATTGAGGACATAACGTTTTGTGTTCGCAAACAAGACAAAAGGACGCTCGCGCTTCCATTGAACGTAAATTTATTGATGCAAGTACTAAAGCAGAACAAGAATAAAATAGAAAATAAATACGTAAGAAACATGACCAGCTGCACGCTGCTTCAGGAAAGTGCCCCGAAATTTCGTTATCTTGACTCCCGTTCGGAAAATTTTTGTGCATCACAACCTCATTCGGAGCGAGAATATCGTGTGCGCAACAGACATACACGTTAAAGGGACCCTGCAGCCCTTTTTTTAAACTGTTCTAGCAATCTTACACGCTTGCAGAACGTGGTAAATCAACTCACACAGTACTTAGATTAGCGCGTCGCAAAGTACCTCAGCCAAAAATTACTTTTATGCCCATCAGATAACTCAAAATCTTGCTCAAACAGCTCTCTGTCCCGGTCTTGGTGTTATTCTGCCTGCGGAATTACGTCATTACACGGATGTAGCAGCTATTGGCCGGCTTTGCGTCAGTTGCAGCAATGAACACACTCGAAAGCCACTTTAAAAGGAAGCCACAAAAGCAAAGCAGAAACGGAAGGCGTGTCTGCTGAAACACGAAAATCACACAGTGCTGCACCATGCTGGTGATAACTATAGCTTTCATCATGCCTCCAGGTGTTAATGAAAGAGAGAAAGCTTTTATCGGAAGCGATGCAGACCCACTTTTAAAAAAAATGTTCCAAATCGGAAGAGAAAGAATAACGGAGGCGGTATTCCAGGCCTACGTTGGCATACGAAACCAATGCCCACACAAACGTGCAATCGCTAGATAACGTTACAAAAAACGGCGCAACAAACTTGAATGCGGAGCTGATAGCAGTCAGAGATGAAGCCGGGTGAAGCGGTATAATTGTCCTCGTTTTCTTCCTTCGACGTTTACGTCCCTGGGCAGCCTGTTTTTATTAACTTCGGCTCTTTTGGACGCCTCTAACCTGTTAAATTAAGCACACAGGTCGTTACAAGCTCCTTCTACTGTAATTACGGCGAATAAGGGGGTCCAGAAGAACGCATTTACTTAACGTCGGTTGCTCTTTATTGCAAAGAACAAAGAAATGTCTGTATAAAACAAGAGTGAATGGACAGCGCACTGAGCCACATAAAGAAATTGAAATCAGAAATCAAAGAAGTTGTTCCTACCTCGACAGAGAGTGGATAAATATACAACGGTGTTTGGTGAAATAGGTTATAGCCAACGATATTTGAAGGTCATATGTTTTGTATTTGTTGACTTTAGGCTTTTTTTGTCTCCTCAATTTGGGAGCGCACGAGTGTAGATCACCCCGCAATCGTTACTCTACGACAAGAAAAGCAGGTGCTACTTAAATCAGGAGCGAGAAAATGGCCGCTTCCGCTGAAGATTGGATTAAAAGGAAGCAGTGAATCCGGTGAGTTGCCGAAAGCTGCGATTTAAGATATAAATTGTGTTTTCATTGGCATCAAGACGAAAACAAGAGTGGCTAGGGCGCTTCGCTGCTGGTCACAAGGTCGCGGGTTCGATACCCGGCCGCGGCGGCCGCTTTTCTGATGGAGGCGAAAAGCAAAAACGCCCATGTGTACGAGATTTCGGCTCACGTTAAAGATCCCCAGCTGGTCAAAATTAATCCGGAGTCCTCCACTACGGCGCACCTCATCGCCTCCGTTGCGTCGGCGCTATAAACCCAGCAATCAATCAATCAACGAAAACAAGAAATGGCAAGGTTGCTGAACAGTGACACGCTGCATTTTGCGCCGCCTTTCGGTATCGCTTCTTTGTGGCTGGTTTATTGTGTTTACACAAACTCTTCGTTGGCTTTTCACTCAGCATCTTTGTCCTGAGCACTCATAAAGGCCTTAGGATTGACATTAAAGTTGTGTTGTATATCACAGACCATACGCAGCACGTCGCGGCATCCGGGTGTCTGCCCTCTTACCTGTAGGAGTACCCTTACCTGTAAGAACCAAAAAGATTGCGGTTTGTAGAATCTTTATTAGGAGTCTTCGAATGTTATTCCATTCTGCATATTGTTACTCGAAGCACGAAAAGGACATTGGAACATGCTCGTCGCCTTAGTACTGAGCCCAACAACCTCGTCACGTAGGCGAGGATGCTGGGCTCTGTTCTATGCCGACGGGTACTTGCCGGTGTCGTTTTTCTGCTTCCCGTAACAATATATCAAGAAACGCATGTCTGGCAAGTTCAGCAACAGGAAAGCAACTTATCGGCGACCTTCTTTCAGCCTGGTCAAGGCCGAATAGTGTTTGCCTCCTTGAACGCGCTGAGACAGCAATGAGTATTTAACTAGCATTTTATATGAGATATAACAAGTAGTGCACGCCAACATGTGTAGGAACTGGTGTAATTAGAAATATGTTCACAAGGGGGAGTGATGATTTTGATTTAATCGCTCGTTCTGCATTGAGAAGAAGTTTCTGAAAATGTGACAGAAATGGTAGCGTTTTGGTGTCTGCTGCGTAGGTCTAGGAAAAAGAAGTGCCATACAGTTGTTTCGCCTATTCTATACGCCGAAATTTCACTGTATCCGAATCATAGTTTTCTAACGCTTTAATCGATTTTGGGAATTCTAACCAGCCCACAACTTCAGTTATTTTGGTGTAGTCAAGTGCCTCCAATTGGCCTTTTAGTTCTTCTTAAGTACGAAAACAAACAGTGCGTAGGGAAATGCGTGAAGCGCCGAATGTTGAAGTTCGCTTGCGCAGTTTGAGGCTCACCAAAGACAGAAAGATCAGCGGGTTCGTCATTGTCATTCTACATGAGCCCGGCGTAACTCGCCATCCACCGAAGGACCCCGCCCTGACCATTGTCGAGAGTACGCGGCCAAAGTTCGCAGAGAAAGTAAAGATCTTTATTACGTAAAGCAACGAGGAGGAGTTATCATTCCTAGAACCTTTGAACTCTTCCACAAACAACAGTCATCAACCCAAGCAGGCGCAGATCATTGAAGTCGGAGCTGGTGATGGGTCTCTTCCCAACCTCTTAAGAATACGAGGGACTACGCGAATGTGTTGGGAGTGGTGGCAGCCCGCGACAACCATATAAACCAGCATCTCGGCATAGCGGGGCATATCCATGCACTCCTGACAAATACCTTTCTCAATCCCATAAATACCATCTATTGCTGAAGTTGAGTATTGGTATATCAATTTGCTTGTCAGGTCTCTAGTCTGGTTCCTGTTTGGCCAGTCAGCCGAACACAAATCTCTAAAAATTTAGATTCTGGTTCTAAAATATTCACTGCAATCACTTATTGTGCCCCCTTAGCCTAGCAATTACACAATATTACATAGCGCCTAATGATTGAACACAATTATTTATAACGCAGCCTATTTCAAGACCTAAAATTCAGACGAACCATCAAAACCGAGTGCAATGCTATTCTGAATTGTGAAGCTTACAACATTGCAAGGCAGACCTAAGAATACCAATAACTAAGACTGCACTGCAAACTAATGTTTTTCTGCTTTGCAGAATAGGGCCAGAGATGTTTGACCAGCTGTTTGCTGGTTCTACAACAGGTACATGTTAAGCTTTAGGCAAAGATATGCTTGAATACTTTAAAGAGAACATTTCCGCTATTCATCTGTGTGTCATGCGGGAAGTGTGTGGCTCATCTAGTAATCACGATGGTAGGCGCGGCGCAAACCGTCACTAACTTCCGCTTCCTTGTGACGTCTTCCCACCTGCTACTTCGTTCACCGCAATACATGCGCTGTTCTCCGGGCATGGACTGCTTAATTGCAAGCATGGCGTCCACAGCAACCCACGACTCGAAGAACGCTGCTAAGAATAACGGTGTTCACGGCAGCGTCACGCCGGTTTGATAGAAAATGTTTTAAATTACGTGGTCACATCCCAGCATGCAGTTCATACTAGTGACAGTGGCCACCTACAACAATTTATTTATATATTTATTTATTTAATTATTTATTTTTTATGTATACATTTATTTATTTATTTAGACAAAACTGTCACCCCTTTAGTGAAGGTCGTTACAGGGACGGAACAAAACACTGCAATAACGCACAGAACAAATCCGGCATCGGCTGCCGAGCCAATACCGTTCTCGCTCGAGGAAAAAAGTCCACTTCATTTCTAACCTAACAAATTATGCACTCATCTCCCAGTATTCAGTGCGTCACAGCAGCCGCGGCGTCCGCAGTAACGCGAAAGGCGCAGAGATCCTCCGGCACTGATAACAACACCACGCCTCTTTAATGAGACATATTTCTAATTGCACGCTCAACTCCCACAATGCACTGCATACCAGATACCATGACATCCACACAGACTCGCGACGCGTAGGCGTTACCTTTAAGACTATACAGAAGAGACACTTCTTCCATGTCACGTGCGTATAGCGGGATGCAATTTGAGCCTTTGGCGACCAGTTATTCCGTGCCTCCAGACTGGCCAAGGGAAGCGAACATTTCTTGGCGCATTTTTAACAACCTGTGACGGAGACCATAGACGTACGTTCCAACACGGAAGTGCTGGCTAGTAACCTCCGGGGTTTCAGGTTAGAATGGAATCAGCAATCAAAAATCCCGAAACCCTTTTACATGCTTCCCAAGGGGCTGTGAATTGCTATAAGCAGTGCAGGTAACATACGGCCCGTTCTGACGTAACCAACATGTCACCTTAAAACGACTGCGGTTTTAAGTCTGCGGATTTTATCATGTTAGCTTAAAGATATACAAGGTTGTCCCTGCTATTTTGATCCTGCATTCCCAGGCAAGACGGAATTGTTCTGCTGAACTCTCACATTCTTGTACATAACTTAAAATCGCCTAGACATGTGCTTGTTCAGAGTGTCCTCGATGTTGATGAGATATACGTTTCGTGCAAACAGATTGCCTCACAGTGGATGTGTATTCGTCTATGCAGTTACAGTGCCCCCCTTTGTAGCGTAATTGGTGCGCTCTGTTAGACAGCAGTCCATAGCTCTGTTCCCTCTCACTTCGGCTGTAGAATCCATTAGATGCTTTGTAACTACTTCTTGACTACATTGCACGGCAATCAAAGCTGAAAGTACAACTGAACTAACGTCTGGTCAAATGTCTTCATCACGTAAAAAGAACATACCATTTTAGGTAACGTTACTGGTGAAGTTATTGCCACGAACGGCGTCCCTGATGTAGTTGAATATGCATAAGCTTTTTTCATCACGACTATCTAGGTTTTCGGTCTGTAGCTGACGTGTTTTTAAAAACTGTGGTTTCACTCGTTCGAGCTGTAAGAGGAGAAGGAATAAGCATTAAATTATCAAAAGGTTTGTGGTATGGGGATGCGGTCAGCCTATCATATTTGGGAGGCCGCGGCCTCGCGCCGATTCCGAGGATCATAGCGTCAGGGCTTCTGGATGCTGAAGAGCCCAGGTAGACAGCGCGGCTCCCACTGCTCAGGGGATGAGGGTAATTCGGTTATTCGGACCGGAGAACAGATAATACTTCATAAAAGGTGACTTGCACTGTGGGCAGTCAGGTGAGAGGAGAGATGGTGAGATACTCGAAAGGAAAGTGTGATTGTAAAATGTGTCTCTTTGCAGTATTTGGAGTATGTGTGCTTATATTTTGCTAGTTATGGGCCTGAATGATGGTACATGGTGTTCTTATGTGCGTATAGTCTGCGAATGTAGAGTTTTCAGCAGGGTACATGGGTGCGGGATTGATGGTTGCGGGTTCTGTGCCACTCGCACTCGGGGTGTCCTATCTAGAAGTTGGGTATGCCCGGACGTAGAGTTCACATGTGGCAACCTCTTCGGCCTCGTTTCCGACAAGCCCTCAGTGTCCTGGGGCCCAGACTAGGGTGATTTTGGTGTCTTTGAGAAGCTTTTTCAGGATCAGTGGGGCCTTGACGGCTGCTAGTACGGCACGTTGAGGGTATGCTATCATCGATCATTGTTAAGTATGGTTGCTCGCAATAAGTCACGCTGGCACCGTCAATGTCCGTTGCTTCTACGGTGTTAACGAATAGCGGAAAGTATAAGGCGGCACCGGTAATGTTTCGTTCTAGGCTAAACTCAAGAGTTGTTTTTGGCGTTTCATACTCTGTGTGATGTCGTTTCACCCTGTGTGTAGGTCATCTGTGCATTTCCTGGTCAGGCGGTGAACCCTCGCGTCGCGTCGTCTCTTATTGAAGGTCGGATGCTTGTGCTTAGGAACAGGCGCTACTCTGAGTTTCCAGTGTACATTTAATGGGAGTGGTTCTGGGAGGCCATTGGGATTTGAGTTGGGTATTCTGATGTCCCGCAGGAACTTTCTTCCTATGGGTTTTAGTCTCGGTCTGAATGGCTGGGATGCTTGCTGTGTTTATGTAAACTCCCAAAGGGTGTTGTGCAGTCCCAGGGTGAGCAGCATTTGCTTGAAGTGTAGGATTGAAGTCCAAGGGCTGATGTATAGATTTTTCGTATGAACGAGTCAAGTTTGTTGGGGTTTTTTAGGTTTCTGGGCAACAGAAAGTGTTTCGTATGTAATTCATCTAATTAGGAGGGATCGTACAATGTGACAGGGGCAGCTTTCCTGTTTTTTATGCCCGTGTTTTGTCATTGTGCCTTATGAGGTGGGTACGCTGCACTACAGTGTTGTTTGAGGTACAAAAACAAATTTTAACGCCGGCAAACTCTTCTTACAAGCCTGACCATCAAAGAGACGCTGAAAGCACTTCCGTCGTTTTAATCAATTTCTGCAAATGTCTGAAATAGGCAACATCCATCACTGGCATTTGCCTCTTTGTGCAACCTGTACTAAAAAAAGACAGACATCTACCTGCGTTCAGCTGTGACCACCGAGAGGTCTTTATTGCAGTTGCAAAGTATAAGGCTTACGCGTGAGGCAGGTGTTTCTTGTGGAACGAAGCGTTATATTCAAGCAGCAGTCAGCACTATCTGGAAGGCGCTCATATAAATCTGCAGGTTATAAATCGCCGCGTGCATGAGGGCCTCAAGGGTCGCAACGCCCACCTCAACCATACTTATGACCATACGGCACGCTGAACCGCCCCCATTGGCCCTTGCAAATGGTTTAAGATGGGACCATTCTTGGGGCAGTTAATCACCTTTTTGCACCGTGAAAACTACTTTCCACCAGAATGTCGTGTGCTGAACGTTTCGTATAACTCTTCTTTGCGTGCTTGCAGGGCAGTGTACTAGCCTACTTACTAATTCATTCCACCAGCTGTTGCAACTGCCTTTGGTTGTTTAAACTTTGTAAGCTCAACGTCCTTTTCTGCTTTATTTGCGCCCCTCTAACTAGTGCGAGACCACACCATCTATAAGAATAATGTGCCGCCCCAGCAAAGGATTCTTGTTCTCCTCGTCTACGGTAATGTTGGGACGATTGGCATTCCTCTAACTGTAGGATAAAATTAGATGCCGGAAACAAGCTAGTCCTTACTTTATTTGCGTGGATTTTGATATCTGTACGTTATTCTCTGAATGCAATGCTAGTTTCATTCCACTGTTGTAAAGCCTGGGGAAATTACAGCGCCCGGTAATTGTACCCAAGCTCCCCAAAACTAAACAAGAAATAAGCAAGAAATAAAGAAAGAAACAAACAAGAAACAAAGAAAGAAAGAAAAGAAAAGAAACAAAAAAGAAGGAAGAAAGAAAGAAAGAAAGAAAGAAAGAGAAAAACACAGAAAGATCGGGCTCACGTCGTAACAGACGCGATGACGTCCCACATGGAACATACTGCTAAAGACTCATGAAGCTTTAGCCAAAAGAGGTCGATGCAACCGGGGTTGCACGGTTGTGGGCAGGTAACGTCGTCGCCCTATACGCAATAATGCAAGTTCTCGGCCCAGTGTGTTCTGTTGTTTTTGACATATCCTGCCCTTTTTGTGAATAAATGCTTGCGGCCTATTTACCCGAAGTCATCGCATTTCCCCTTATCTTTGATTGATTGATTGATTGATTGATTGATTGATTGATTGATTGATTGATTGATTGATTGATTGATTGATTGATTGATTGATTGATTGATTGATTGATTGATTGATTGATTGATTGATTGATTGATTGTAGTGTTTAACGCGCCGACGCTACACAGCCGTTGAGGCGCGCCGTCGTGGACGGCTCTGGAATAATTTTAACCACGTGGGGATCTTTATGGTTTGCCGAATCGTCGAACAGCCGTGAGTTTTTGCTTTTCGTCTCCATCAGAAATTCAGCCTCCGCAGCCTGGAAGCCAACCCGGTACCATGTGCTCAGCAGCGCAACGCCTTAGCCACTGAGCCACCGCGGCGGGTGGCTGAGTGGCTCAGTTTTCCCATAGATTCGCGAGAAACTAAGTCGGTTGTACAATCTAGTTGATACGTACGGGGATCGTAGAATGGGTAGCCTAGTCATTTTAGTGGTGTGTACGTATTTGTGAAAGAGGCATAAGAGAGAGATGTTGCGGCGAGTGACTGAGGGTTGAAGTGAATGATCCTTTTTAAGTTGCGTTACACTGGAACCGTAATCGTAATTGCGGCAAATAAAACGAACAGCCCTGTTTTGAATTGCTTCGACCATATCTATAAGGTAGTTGGGGAGAGGGGACCAGGCTGCCGAAGAAAATTCAAGTTGGGGGAGGAAAAAGGTTTCGTAGGCTAATTTGCGGATGTTAGATGGAGTAGAATGTGGGTTACGGCGCCGCTATCCTCTTTATCTTGAGGTCCTGTCTTAAGTTTAGGCTTATCAAGTGGTGTGGTCCTGCTTGAGCGTGATGCGGCAAAAAGGGATATACAGGAAGAAGTTATAAATAGTATAGGCGGTTTTTGTGATAGTATAGGCATTGGGTCAGAAGGAATACTCCAATTACCCACATTAATAAAGTAGAGAGGTTGCTGATTAAAAGCATCAGAGACGCAGGTCGCTTTCTCAAAAATGGAATGATATTTTTGGAAATAAATAAACCATTAAAACTGAAGCAAACAGCGTTATTTAAAACTTCCGTAATTGCAATATTTCCATTTCATGAAATGCACCTTATAAGGTTCACTGGCCTACCGGACAAAAATAAAAGCAGCAGGTACTTTTGTTCGCGGCATATACTCGTTTGCAGAAGCCTGAGCCTCGTTAAGATGTATTTTACCATGCTTTTTCACCGTCCAGATTACAGATCTTCACGATGCACCCTGCATTTTAACCAATCCTAGATTTCAGAAGAGCACAATAGGCATCGTCCCAATAGCTCAACGACGTGACCCAAAAGGACATGAGCTTAGTTTGCGCTTGACTTTATGTGCCTCCGGGGAGCACGTACAATTTGCTCGCTCGCCTGTATCGACGGGCGACGACGGAAGGAAACATTACGGGTGGATTACTCCCAGCGTTTTGCCTTTTTGCTACAAACATACCGCAAGACCATTCGCAATACCCGAGTTCGGCGTAAGAGGCACGTAAGGAAATGTCCTTCCTTTTCTCTTCCTTGCCATTACTCGCTCCCTTCTTGAAATACGAGCTTCGGTTTGCAAGGCTAGGTTCGGGCGCCGTTTCTGGTATCTGCCAAACTGCTTCGGCATTCCTAAGATTGCGCCCGAATCCCAAAGCAACAATTCAGGATGGAATGCACGTCTCGAGCTGCGAGAAACGGAAATATGGGAAAAGCGAAAAGCAAAATGTAAGCTAATTCCGGCGCTCAATGCATTGAATGACAGGCCCGCGTCTTGCGGCTTCCAGCCCTCCCATTTCCTGGCCACATTCTTTAGGTCGCGGTGGGCATTACAGAAGGAATGGTGGGGAGGGGGTCGGGATAACAGATTCCCTAACTGTTGAGCCTTGTTTTGAGCAACATTCACTAGACAAAAGATGGCTCGTTTTTTGTGAAGGCTTGCGATTACAAATAATAAACAGGCAACTCACGTTGAATTCTTCATGGAGGGAACAATTCAAAGGGCGTTTTGTTACGATACAACCTGTACAAAACGGCTTGGATATGACTCGTTTCCACAATTAGTAAATAAATTCTACCATCGACGTTTGTGTTTTTTTTTTCGCGGAAAATCTTCTTATGTTGAGGCCTAGAAACCGGGTATGTTCGAAGATGCGGCTTCGTACTACTATCGGAGGTGCATGAGGCTTTATCCTTAAAGAAACCTATGTGAATGGCTTGAAAATCTTGTCGTTTGCGGTGCGTTTATCATTCGTCGGGAGGGACGTAGACTCAGGCCTTTTCTTTTTTCAGACGGTGTTACTTTTGCTTGCCTGAGATGAAAGCTGCAGCTGACGTGCCCTGGTAATCTTTCTTTCACTGCGCATTATTGGGGGCTCCTCTTCACGCCCTCCATCTTCTTAGCCGCTGTAGAAAGACAATGAAACAGAGTGTATTAGTCACTAAATTCTCGGTTTTGTCTATTTGTGTCCATTGCAAGATGCTACTTTTTAGTGAGCCGTTAATGAGCTGAAAGCAGACGATCCAAACGGGACACAGAACAAGAAAGACGGGGAGTCGGTTTCTGCGTGTATCTTTGGTCAGTGATCCCGCAACTCAAAACTACGTCTCGAGTGAAACGTACAAGAAATCGACATTTTTCAAATGGTCACAACCCAGAGTGTCGACCCTGTGCCGTGTGGTTCACGCACCGATTTATTTTAGTGGATCAAAATATCATACGTACCTCTCGTAAACTAAAACGTAAAACATGCGAAGCTTAATGGTAAACACGGAATGCACTACTACAACGAACCCTGAGCTCCATCCTGTACATCTGTGCTTAATGTTTTTTCCCTATTTATATAAGCCCGGGATCCACACGAACCTCACGGGCACGCTCACGAACTTTCTCGGCCGTTTGCTTGTGCGTGGAAAATCCTTTGTCGCTGGTTATTGTCGCTGGTTAGCCTCCACTTCCGCCTGACGAACTTCGGGGCCCGCACGACAATAACGAGTACGCTCACGAGCGCGCTCCCTATTACGCTGACGAGCCCGTGCCAACATAAGCGCCTGCTGTTCGGCCAAACGAATCACCCATGGGCTACACATAGATCTGCGATCGTGAATTCAGGTCTTCATCATCATCAAAGCTTCTTCAGGTGGGCTTTAGTCTACCGAGTTCAGCATACACACATCGCACGTTCGGGCCTGATAAGGTGTCGGCACCCCACGCCCGACAGTTTCGGGCCCTTTTTTCTCCCTCTTGCCCCCTCCCGTAAAACCTCATCGCATCGCATCGCACGTTCAAGTCGGCTATTTCAAGCCTCACTTTGAAAATGCGTTGTGATTCCCTGATACTTGCAAACGGTTTGTAGCTTTTATTGAAACGTATCAGCAAGTCATTCTATACACAATTAAGCATGTAAGCTTAAGGAAATTTACCCGTGAAACCGATTTGACGAAATGGCGGCGCCCAGGCCTTGTCAAAACTGGGGGCAATTGATGCAGGTTTTGTTTCTTGCTTCTACGAAGCGCGATTCTTCTAAAGTGGTGAGCTTTGTGTTGTGACTATGGATTTTACCAGGAAGGGCGCCAGCGCGGACGCACGCCCCCGCTACCAAATATTGCATGCCCAAACTGGCCCACTTTAGAGCAGTGCGGGCATCACACTGCCCCAGTTTGAAGCAGTGTGCAATGCCCGTGCCTCTTCTCGCTCTCGAAAAGGGAATTTATTAAAAGTAGTTACAGCTAGAACCCGGAGTAATTATAAACTACACGGGTCGACAGTGAACAGGATGTACGCAATCTTCTACAGGGGAAACGAAGTGAACATCACACAAGTTCACAAAAAACAAGGTCCACCGCACCAAAGGCTCTTTACATTTATGTCAACGGCACGAGGTCCAGACACTAGAGTTCATGCGTGGTAGTCAACATAAAAGCCACAACGTTTCACACAGATCAGTTGTACTCTGTACTCATGACTATGTCCGTACATAGAGGCATGCTTAGCCAGGGTGCCTAAACTCCACCTTTCCCTCTAAACACACGACTCTTTTACATAGACAAGAAGGTAGTGTTACACCTTATTAATAAGGATCTATCCACCATTGCACGGGTTATTGGTGACCTTTATGGCTCTCCCTCGGAGATCAACGATACCCCAGCACCAAGGAAGTAAGCCTACTACTTTTTTTTAAACCCACCCCAGATGCCCAGATCCATCATCTGGTGCCAGTGAAGACTTGGGTATAACACCGAATTCTGACCACTTTAAATCGGGTTTGGCTTTTGTTTGAGAGCCGCTAAACAGATCGGACAGTGTTGAATGTGTCTTTTAATAGATAACCCTTAGTGAAGTAATGAGTAGGCTACCAACTATAGCAGATTGCCTCGATAGTGTGCTTCGAACGTAAAATGTACGCCCACGTTTATGGTGTTCACATTTCTGGGACAATTTTCAAAAGTTCCTTGCGTGATCTTGGCTTTTATTTTACCAGACTGCATGAGCGATCGCGCTGCGAGGCGTGAGTCCAGGCAAGCGGGTGCTCACGATACCCAGTTGAGGAGGAAGAGCTGGCGCTGCGCCTTCGGGATCCTGAGAAAACACGGCCTGTTATCCAGTCAGCGTCCAGAGTTTGCTCTCTCGTGTTGTTTTGGGCCTTCGCCTTTACGACATTCTTTGCAAGTAGCCCAGGGCCGTATCGCGGTAATTGCACAGCGAAGTAAATGCAAAACCGCCGCTATATATTGTTGCTTTCCAAGAACTGCAGCCGTCGAAGGTGATAATAAGGGCAAATAATGGTTTATTAAGGTGAACGTGTGCCAGAAAAGGGAGCAACCAAATAAACGTTGTCGAGTGTGAAGCCCTGCTCTGCCGAATCCGCTGTTGTTCTTTTGTTGTTCTTGTTTAGTCGTTCCTTGTGCCGTGGCACACTCCCACGTAAGAGATTGACCAGGAATCGGGCGTAAGAAGTGCTAGTGCGCCCGCTTCAACAAACTGCGTTCTCCAGCGTGGGCCCATCGACGAGCTCTGCTCTACGTGCTGCGCCGAGGAACCTTTCGTCGTCGTCGCCTTCGTGGCTCTTCTCCGTTGCAAACCCTCCCGCAACAATATCACTCTTAGTCAAAAAGGACTAAAATAAGGACTAAAATACAGCCGTTAGCATTCAGGTGCAACCGCTCATCTTCAAGGGGAGTATCTGCGGCAGAGTATGTGCCGTGTGCCGAAATGCGGACTAACTGTTCGTCCCCGCCGATCGATAAGGAGTAACGGGGAGACGAAACGCATGCAGTTAGTCTTTTTGCTGCGTCGTTATTCCCCTGTAATGGCGTCGTCGTTGCCCTTTCGCACATATGTCTGTGAACAGTTTTAGATTTAAAACACAAGTCATTGTAGTCAGTGGGTCCTTTAGATAGTGCCACGAGAGAAAAAATTCATGTTAATTATAAGAAAATCGCCTAGGGTTAATAGAGCGCCGGGTAATGGCAACGACAGGCGAAGCGCTATGGCCAGACGCTTCTCGGTGAGGTTAAGTTGATACGCTGTGTTGCATACGATTCGTGCGAGGTAATAACGTCCAATGAAAGCTTTCAAGTGGGTCAACAGTAACAAAAAAATCAGTGACAATAGCAAACGTGGATTCCTAAGCGTGGAAATATGTATATGTTTAACAGACGAGAAAAAACGCAGTAGTTGCTGATGACAACTACAAAATAAAAATGCTCGCTACAAGTAAGCGTCTCGAAGGTTTTTTTGCACTCGGTACATAATTGCCTTGTGCACTAAAGCTATGAAAATGCTTCAACTGCTGTAAAACCCGCTTGCATTTCCCAGTCGCAATCGTCTAGCGACGCGAACTTGAAGAATTCAGGCTACGCAACACGGAAGTTGGTTTCGCTGATGCAGGAAAATATGGTCTGTTTCCCTATTCTGACGCTCACACACCTTTCACACACGTTACATAAAGCACTTAAAATATGTATCGAGCACTAAGAATACACCTAGTCTGCGCTAATTTGTGCAGAAACAAATGAGTCGTCCGATTGCCCAGCTACCTATCTCAACTAGGCGTGGATATGTCGTGTTATGCACAGAACTACACGCTGTACACTAAAATGTTATCTACCGCTGATCCCACCCGGCGCCGTGGTCCAGCGTTAGCGGGTCGGGTATCTCGCGTGCATTTCCAAGCGTCGGTGGTTCGGTACCTGCTGGTGCCAACGTTTTTTTTTTTTTCTGCAACCCTCAGCAGTTCGTCCATGTGGGGAGTATCGGAACGGACCATCCGGGTGAGGGACTAAACGTTCGTCCCCTCGCAGTTAGTCCCCAAATGGTGTAATGATTGTGGCAGAGGCCGTTAGTCCCCCAAAGGACGAACTTTTAGTCTTTTTTGCCGAAGAGTGTATATGTCGACCCTGTTGATGGTATTTACGACCCAAGCGGCAGATTCGGGATGCATGGCTCAGACACAAAGGCATATCGTATGGATTGCGCTCAGGTTTTGGTACCGGTATTCAAGAAACGGGTTTCCAGTTTTGTTTTTCACGGCAAAAAATTTGAGCGGCTATATTACCCGGTTCAGTTATTGCGTCACTTACCGCGCCACAGCTTGTTCATGTTCTCCTCTGCTCCTATCAATGTTCTTGTCCGGGCTGCCTGAATCTGAAACAAGGGGTATGCCAAATTTTGCAAAAGAACGTAGTGTGTTTAAAAATATAAATCAACCAACAGCCTTCTATATATCGTTACGGCGCTACTGCTGAGCCGGGGCCGTAAAGTCCCATGCATCCAAGGGTCCGGTGGCAAGTTGCTTCAGTTACAAAACCATCAATCTGAACACAACCCGACCGAGGGGCCATGAAGACAAAATACAAGTTTGTCTTATTTAAAAGATTTGGTTTTTGTTGTGCCCCCAGTGGTTGCCTGGCAGAAAATTGTTTTGTTCAAGGACAAATTCAACAATTCCAGCTAAAATTTTATTATTCCCGCTGTATCGTGTGCTTTGTGACGTGAGTGATCACGTATTTAGGGCACTTACTTATCTAGAATCTTAGTATGTTGACGAAGGGTGCAGCGAATGGCGAAACGTATTTTGCTTACCGTATGTCCTCCGAGAGGGTGCTGCCATACCGCTCAAGAGCGCTCTCGACACTCGCTTTGTTTATGACCTTACTTACACCCGGCTGATTTTCATTACGGCTGATAGCAAGCGTTTAATGAAGCATTGAGTAGTCTCAAAAGACAGGGCCACCTTATACCATGTCCCTTATATCAGTTGGCCCGTGTCGCGTCACACAAGCCCAACGCCCCGCACGGCTGTGCAGCTATTGGCGGCATAGTGCGTGCAGTACGCACTGGCACTACTATGTTTACGCGTTCGTACGTGACTTCCATTTGCACAGCAGCATTCGTGCGGCTATACAATGAAATACAGTCAAAACGCGATCTAACGAAACGCGATTTTACAAATTGTCCGATCTAACGAACAAATTCGGATTCCCCCGCAGTTGCCTCCACGGTTTAACGCTTTTAGTAACTCGTACTACTGAAGTAGATGCAGCGCCACCCCTAATTTAACGAAGTTTTCTAGTAACAAACATGATAAAAAGGAACAATTTTCAAAATATTTCGTCAGAACGCCAAGAAGATCTGAGCTTCCACGACTCTCTGGGTGCGTTCCAATTTCTCCTTTAAATGGCTTCGTTGCTGTCTTCGCAGACAGCGCGCCATGTTAAGCACCGTTCCTATTCGAACGAAGCAGTCAACGAAGCAGACGGCATCAAAGTCAGCAACGATGCAGGCTACCTTCCTGTCTAAACACCAGCGCCACCTTTTTCGTTAATTATGTTGGAACAAAAGCACTTGTTATTTTATTGAAATGTTCAGTATAATTTATTAGTGGGGAAGATTACTTTGTTTAATTTTTAAATTACGTAATGCTTGTATTAATAACGGTAATATTGTTTACAAGACCTGCGGCTTGGGCTTCTCAACATGTCTGCTACGAGGATGTTGCCTGCATTGGTGTTGCGTTTGGGACCGCGGTGCACGTTCCAATTTTATTCCTTTAGGCGTCTAGTTAGACTGTTTCGTAAGCTGTCTACCAAGCTGTCCGCGAATTGGAATGCAGCCTCTGAGCGTCGACGCATTTGCGGGCGCAGATGCAGACACAGACACAGATGCAGGCGGAGACGCCGGTTTTGAACGAAGAAACTTCACAGTTAATTTCCCGCGCACAAGAGGTGTATATAAATGCTGACGACCCAGAAACTGCTGAAGCTTCTCTGCCCGCTCCACGCCAGGTCATGGACGCTATTGACTTGCTCAGGCGGTTTGCTGGTGCTCACAAAGGAAATGATGACGCGTTGAACACGCTCGCGTTCTACGAAACGTCGTTCCACCCAATGCTAACCAAGGGCACACAGGAGAAAATCACAGGATTTTTGGCGACGAAATAAATTCGTTCCCTCCGAAACCCTACCGTTTTATTATGATTCTCACCGCAGACTTTCAGCGCATTGCTAAATTATCGGCAGGCGAGTGCCGCGGCCGCCACAATTACGACTGTATGGTAGCAGCCAGGATGCGCCTACCTTTAGACAGCGAATTTACAGAATCCACTGCCTGTGAAGTGATAGTCACAATTTTACGAAGTTCTCGATATCACGAAATAGTTTGCGGATCCCGGTGGCTTCGGTAAATCGTGTTTCAACTCTAGCTCGTTCTGAAATCCTATAACCGTCGCTTAATTTGGTTAGATTTTGTCAACTTCAGCCAATCGCAACGAGTTGCCAAAATACGTCATATATTCAGTGTGAAGTAGCTAGGTTGTCGGATACCTATTCTCTGTTTTTCACTTTATACAGCCCATTTGAGTGGAGTTTGCGTTAAAATTGGCTTCAAGTTACAGTAACGAGGTTATAGTTCGAATGAACCAAACTGGCATGTCGTCTTCATAATCCTTTTCTCCTGTAAAACAGAATCTGTTTTTTTTTTCGGTTAAAATAAACGTGGAAAGGCCGTCGGACGAAATACTGAAGTAATATGAATTTATGCTCATACATTTTAAATAACCGGACAAGACTTTACCATACGGCATATTTTGAACCGATGAACACAAGCGGCAAGTACAGGCTCTTGTACGCTTTTTGCGAATATTCCTTCCTTTCTTTTTCGCATGAGTACCTCTAATGGACGGGAGCCTAAATTTGCAACTTGTAAAACACTTGTGCCAATTTTATCAGAATATGGTTTTTGCAAGCCCATAAATTGAAATATTCTCAGCGCATTCCAGTGCTGAAAAAGACGAAAGGCTCACACGCGTCCTTGTGTAAACGGGTGTTACCCCGTCTTATTGGACTACACTCAGAATGCTAGCCTGGATAAACAGCTCTAACACAAAGCACAATCCCATGCACCAAGCCCTCACTGTAAGAAATAAACGTGCTACAACAACAACAGCCACCACAACTGGCAGGTAGTGCAAAGCTCATACCCGGGCCCTGTGGAGTATCCAAGCAAAAATGTGGTTTTACTAAATTTTGTTGTGCCCGTTTCTGTTCTCCGTCTTTGTAACAACGCCGGCTACTTTACAACCCGCCCCTAATTTCCCATGACCTCCACTTTCGTGCGAACACGCGCTTTTGTTCTATTTTTTTGTTTTGTGCTGTTTTGTTCTGTTTTCGATGGGCGTTCGTGCTTAACATCTAGAGCAGGCCCATAAGTTGCGAACTCTGGCTACAAAGTGCGCAGACCACGCCCTCCGGAACGCGAGAGCGCGCACCGGCGCCGAAAGACAATGCCGCGTGAACCGAGAACAGGGTGGGAGTCGAGTGAATATTCAAGAGGGTTTGCTCATTAACCCGCTCCTTGGAACAAAGGCGCCGAACCTTGGCGGTACAAAGGAGAATGAACGAAGATGAGAAAGAGAGCACGCGCTGTGGGGACGAGATGAGCTGTCACACTTCTTGTTCCCTGGTGTCACGAATGGGGTGACGAAACAAAGCCCTCTAATACTTGAGTTAGGCAGGCGCGGAATAAAAAGAGCTGCTCCAGTTTCTCATCTCGGACATTGCTTCTGCATGACAGATGAGAAACTGGAGCAACTGTGAGACTGACCCACCGCGGTGGCTCAGTGGCTAAGGCGTTGCGGTGCTGAGCACAAGGTCGCGGGTTCGAATCCCGGCCGCAGTGGCCGCTTTTTTGATGGCGGCGAAAAGCAAATACCCCCGTTTGTACGAGATTTCGGCGCCCGTTAGAGATCTGCAGGTGGTCAAAATTAATCCGGAGCCCTTCAACACGGCGTACCTGATCGCCTGCGTTACGTCGGCGCGTTAAACCCTACAATAAATCAATCAGAAACTCCGAGATTGATGCCGCACACAAAACAAATGAAGAACGGCTTGAAGCTCGCAATCTTGCTTGCCATAGTTGCGAAGACCGAAGGCAGCAACGCAGAAAGCTTCCCAGTTCACACTAGTAAGAACGAGTAGAGAGAGAGTTTGCCGGAGGCGGAAGACTATTTGCGCATTATGTAAGGCTTAAGTGGGGAGATATTGGAGTTATCTGAATCTATAAATTTACCAAAATAAATAGACACATGGCACGCAAAGAACAGGCAAGGCTAGCCCAACCATAACTATTCGGTATTGTTTCTGTTTTCTCCGCTCATTTTCATAAACCTTATTAACGAACTCACTCAACAGCAAGTGCTATACACCGAACCATGCCGGAGGACTGGACTGTGACTCGTACACGCTGCAGAATAAGCTGGTTTGCTAAGTGTTCTATGGCGGAACCTCCATGGTGTACCTATACAACGTTGCTCCCCACCAGTTGGCGGGGTGTAACAGACAAACATGACCTTCGTAACGCTTGAGTAGTGTAAATTCAGAGTTTAATCGCAATTTCCTGCTCATGCAGAGACGTTTGAGAGTTGTTGAATTGGTTCATTCACCAGGGCTGGCAGTTTTTTATCACAGAACATGGGCAAAAATATGTTACATTGCGCTAAAAGACACGACAAAACCAAAACTTCTTCTAATCTGTTAAGCCAACGGGGCTTCCAAAAACTTATCATCGCCCGAACCATTGCCTCCTGTATTTTTACAATGCCAAACGCATCAGCCCGGACCGTCCAACCAAGCCCTCTCCTTCTACTCCGGCCACTCTCTTCATCTTTACTAAAAGTGCTCGCATCTCAAAAAGAATTTAGTGCTTATCTTGCCTAATCAATAAATTTGCATAAATTGTAGATAGCTTTGATTTTTCGATAATCGTTACTAATTTCAATGTAACCTATTTCGCCATTCTACGGTATAGTGCGCAGCTTTACTGCCACATTATCAGGTACGGCTAAACGAATCAGCCCCTTAAACCGTAACACAAAGCCAATCACTATGGAAGTAGATGTAGACACGGCTCCCTGTATTCACTGGCGAATAGTGGAGACGGGTTGAACAGTATTTATTATTTGTGTTAAAGAGACTGCACTGGCGCTTTTAAAGACCTTTGAGGTAACTTATTTGTGCGGGGTACTACTATGTAGCAATTCCGTGTGTAAACAAATTTTGGGGGCTTGATGGGCCCAAGCTACGACTTGGCTGTGAGGCGCGTCGTAGTGAAGGGCTCCGGATGAATTTTGACCACCCGAGAATTTTCAACGTGTGCTGAAATCTTGACGCTTCTTCCTTTTCGCCACTATTTGAAACAATTGTAGAACCGTATTAAGGGTAGCACTGAAAATGCACATTTTCATGGATAGCTACTCTTGACATGGGAGTTAGACACACGTTTTATTGGTTCCGTTAATCTTTCCTCTCCAAGGTATTTTATTTCAACCCCATCTGAACATGCATAATGTTTCGCACACCTAGGAAACCTAATCATAAGTGCGTACATTTGTCGGATGATCCTTTCTGTGGTTACGGATACTCTTAATTCTTTGTGTGCTATAGTTAACGGAATATCACTCCGGGTTTACTTTCTCAATTATACAGACGTGACCATCGCATGACTTAGTTACTGTCTGGCTGCTACTCAGCAGTCTAAGCCAGTGATTGCGGTACTCCATCCACATACATAAGCTGAGTGTATATGCAGAAACCACTGTCCTACACGGTGGATCACAGCTTTGGTCTTAGCACCACTGCATGATGTCACAAAGCGGTCGGCAAGAGCTATAGTACGGCGTTATGGCGTAACAAAAGCGCTACGCTAAAGACGAAGAAAGCTTCTGGCTGGATGGTATTGATTCTGGGTCGCCGTGTGCAGAGAGGCTAAAGCGTTCGACGTGTGAGTCGACGCCACAGAGTGCCACCCTTCTTCGTTTGCGGTTGGACTGCCGACGTCTTCGTTCGAGCGCTTTGGACATAATATGGCGCCGCTGTCGTCACACACAGATACGCTACTGAGTAGCGGCGAATTGGCTTGGCAGAGAGCAAAAACGGAATCTCTTTCAGGCCAGCACCAGAAAGAGATAACCCTAATACTAATAAAAAAAAGAGTGTATTATCTAGAGCAGCACACCAGTAGCTTCGATAAGTGGATTTCTGCCCTTGGGCGGGCAGTTCAGAGAGCTGAGGTACTGCGTAACAGTTAGATTTCCAAACATACTTCCCAAAGGCCACTAGAATAAACACAAGAAGAAGCCATGCCAAAGCGGCCGCCGCCAGATCGATATGTCAGTTGCACAAAAGCCACGGTAAAATAAATGTCCACTACTTAAACTAAAGTAAAAGAGAACAGCGACACTACCGATAAAAAGAGTATGGGGATTTTCTGGAGGCACAAGGCGGGTAGGAGGTTCTCCTTGTTGAATGAAAGATGCCGGTCCGCCCAGCACTCGACGCTGGTCCTACTTGAAAAGATTCCGGGAAAATTGATGCGTGGCCTTCGCTGACAGTGGGCCGATGGTCGCATGATACTCATTTGCGGTTGCTTTCCGTGGTCGATTGCCTCTGGTCTACTTCCTGTGTTATCTTTGCTTGATTTAGGAATTTTACTCCCAGCTTGTCTTATAGTTAGGGTTTCGTTTTATGTGTTCGCTTTATATGCCATTTATGGCGCCAATTACGAGAACATTCGCGCCATAAAGGGAGATACAGGTGTCGCTGTTTATTCTACGCTATAAGGGTCCTGACTTTAGTTATATTAGTGAAAATTGTTTCCGCAGAAAAGTACGCCGCGCGCTACTACCGGACAGTTTGCAGCGTCCATTGCCTTTGTTGCTTGGATATCTTGCATGATGTGTTTACTCTGGAAAGCGCAGCGTTGCGTTACTGCGGCTCTGCAAAAATACTCCTTTGTCAACGCTGCTTTCGCTCCTCACAAACGACCACTAAGCCAGTTCAGAAAGTAGGCGCGGGAACGCAAACTCGAAGAAGTTCAGTTCATCACAGAAACCAAATGAAGCACCGCGACTCTCTATAGAAACAAAAAGATAACAATAAATTCTAGCATATTAAAAAAAGCTGGTGCAGTTCGACATCACCGTAACCTACAAAAGGGATTTTTTCGTTAAAGCGGTAAAGGCCATCATATTTGAGTGCTTTTTAGCGCTCACGGATCGCCAGCCTGCCAATCTTGCACTGTACTCTTGCTTTCCGTGCCGGCGGCGCCAGTTGAGTCCAAAACCTTTTCTTCTTTCTCCTCCGCATAACTTGTCGGTGCTCAAGCAGGTCGGCGGCGTTGTTATTACCAGGGATTACGGTTAGCCTGGGTCCTGGGTTGCCTGGTCCAGCTGTACCCGGACATGCTGACGTCGGTCAGTCTATTTTTTTTTTTTTTTTGCGCTAAAGCTCTTTACTTGAAGTCAAAAGCGACATACACTTTGTGTACCTCCTTGAGACTAGCGGCTTAACTTGGCGGTTTGTGGCCTTCTGAAAACAATAAGTGTGAAGAGCGGGCGGCTGAGACCACAGCACACGGGCACTCACAGCACGGAGATCACCGGCTTGCTCAACTCTCCTATAACCACCAGGAAAATAGGACACCGGGGTCTTTGCTCTTAAAATCTTCCACGGCGCCATGTATATATTGCTACGTAACTCTCGGAACCCTTCACATAGCATTGGACTGGATCACCTGGTGGTCAATCAAACGTACACTTCATCTATGGGTACGTGCCTCATCAGTGGGCGCGCACGGCAAGCCGAAGTGACGAGGAAGAGATCGCCCAGAACCAGACTGGCACGAGCTACATTGGATGCCTTGGCTTTGGTATCTTTGCCATCAGCTGTAATTACCTTGAAATAGTTTGCTTATTCACATCTGTCTCGTAACAATATAAAACTGCTTCACCACTAATCTAGTCACGCATAAGTGGAATCACAGCAGAAGTGCCGAAAAATCAGGACCTCATAGAAAGCGTAAACTGCTTTGTTTCTTTCAACACTCGTGCCTACCAGGAATCGTTGCTTGACTCTGTTTGCTTTCAACTGAATTTTCAATTTTACAATTTTGTGACAAGTTTAACAACGCTAAGTAATGGCTACAAAAGCCCTGTACCACCCGATTTCGAGCGCACGAACCCGCACACGACACGATGAACATGTACGATTGAACGAACACACGTGAGCGTAGATAGATAGATAGATAGATAGATACAACTTGATTTTAGCCATTGAGGTCATCGTTGAGGCGGCCTCCGACGGGGTGGTCCCTTATTCACAGGGCCCATAAACGGCCAGCACCTCCAGGCCCCGGGCCACTAGGGCCGCGTGGGTCGTTGCGGCGGGGCTGTACCGCAGGATCTCCCATCGCTCTTTGGGGTAAGGAGGGAGGGGGGTGTTGGTTGGGAATTGGACTTGTGGGAGGGGGGCTTTGAGTGACGTACACTCTGCAATGACGTGTCGCAAGGTGCCTTTTTCTTGGTGACAGAAGGGGCATATGTGTCTTCATATTGTTGTGAGAACATGGTGCGTAGCAATGTTGGGTGGGCCAGTGCCCCGCTTGATTTCTTCGTAATATCGACTGCTCTTTCCGTGTTAGTGTACGATGGGGTGCCGGCAGTGCCCGCCTATCCTCCCTGTACATTTCTGTTATATATTTGAAGCTAGTGACGGAAGACGGGTCGTCTTCTCCTCCACTCGCCTCCTCATGTGCCCGGCGTGCCATTTCTCTGGCGTAGTAGTCGAATTCCGTTGCCAATTAGTGAGGAGTGAGTGGGTGTCCATACGACCTCGACTACCCTTTCTGGTGGCTCGCTCTTGTTCATGATGGTTGCTGCCAAGGAGGAGGGAAGGCCTACAGCATCTACCGGAAGGGCAGGTGAGCGCATAGATTTGTGCACGTGTTCACACATGCGTGTGGGCGTGGTGGGGCCCGCAAACAAGAATAAAAACTCGCATTGGAAGGCTTCCAGGAACCAGTCATGGATCGAGCTGAGCGCTGTAAAGGAACCGCCAACAAATTCCTAGTAGGCCCGACTTGCGATAACACGCGTGCTGAAAAGAAGACAATTTTTAGCGTTTAAGGGAAACACTTCACGAAAAAGCTACATATTTTCCCTCATTTTAAGTTGCCATGACAAGACGGTTTCCTTGGCTTAATAGCCTGATAACTCTTGCGCTTTAAAACAAAAATGGGGATTTTGTGTTTTGTTAAAGCAATAAAGCGAGCGATGCTCTCGCCACAGGGCCCACAAGGCTGTGTCAGAAAATAAGGGAAGAAAAAAGCTTAACAAAACAAAGAGGTGTGTAGTTGGCAACCACCAGGCCTTCCTTTATTATACGAGTTGGTTGCTTTTGAAGTATGAGAGCACAAAGCCTAACATAAAAGCTGCTAGTCTCCGGAGTCGATAAGGAAGTCGCTTCCTGCTCCATTACTCTTGAAGGGTTTTTTTCGTCCAAGCGATAAGCGTTGAGTGCATGAAGGGCGAGCTGAAGTGCGCCAGCAAGGCTTCAAACAAAAACACGCAGGAGCCTTAAAGGGCGGTCATACAGTGATCGAACTCTCGGGTGTAATTACGCAGTTGAACGCGTATGCGCGATAACGCTTGCGAAAATGCGCCTTAATGCGCCAGTTTCTTTTTTAGCCTCTGTGATGCAAACAAAACCAATGTTACCTCCGCTATAAATGTCGACCTGATATGTGAAAACACCGTTTTTCCACTAAGGGCAGCGGGAATTTGTGCATGGTAACGACTGCTGATCAGTCAAATCCTATGAACAAGAATAATTTGGGGACAGAGTCAATTATCATGAAAGCAGGCACTCACTAAGAAAAGAGTTGACTAAGAAAAGAAATACACAGGACGACGCGCTACTAGCAACTGTCAACATTTATTAAAGAAACAGAATTTTATAGGGCTACCAACCGACATAATTCAACCTATTAGACATATACAGAGATGATCAATAAAAATTACCACAAACATAAAAAAATACAATCCATAATATGCTATCACCGCACGTGTTGTCCCAGAATCGCCAACTCTGCTTCTTGCAGACTGACTGAAGGATGACTCACGCAAATTGACCCCTCCCGGCTGATATTCCAAGCTTCTATCATCTCTCTTTGTGTCCTGCCCCTGTGCCTAACAACACGGTAATTTTTTCGAAAATAGGTTTACACCCCCCTGTACCTTGCACTCTTTACAGTGCGAAGCCAGGTGCGTGTAAGGCCTGCCCACCAGTGAACTGTGGTGTTGCCGTAAACGTATGTAAAGGCATCTGCGTGTCTGCCCGATGAAGGCCTTGCCACAAGCTAGCGGCAGTCGATACACCACTGATTGGGTGCAAGCATCGACAATTTATCGTGTTATAGCCTTGCTTAACATTTCATCGATATACGCCCTAGGGGAATCTTTAAAGGTCAAACATTTTTTGGCGCAGTTGCGAACGCCACCGCTACTCTACTTCCAGTGGTATGCTTGCTAAGTTAAGCGCTTTACAGTGTAACGCCGCTTGTTTCGCCTCGAAGACGAGGCGGTGCCTTGACTGAACTGTGGTAATTAGCAGAAGTAATTCATTACGCTTCACGGCATTTCCGGGTAATTAGTGGGGATTTTAAATAAACACTTCTTTAACAGAACTTGGCATAAATTCTGAGAATTTTTACTATACCTAAGCGTTACACTACGCATCTTCTTTTCAGTTTAAGGTTTATTTTTTTGAACGAATGGTGTACATAGAAATCATTATAGAGGTCCCTCGTGTCAACTGCGCCTATTTGCCTTTTTGTGGAGACGCCAAGCGTTAAAGCAGTTGGTGCTTTTTAACAAGTTTTTTCTCTTGGGGTTTGTTTCTTTTAGACTTTTTATTTTCATTTTCCTTGTATGAGGATAGTCCATAAGATAATTTTTTTATTTTGCCTCTTTTTTCATTTCTCTTGTTTCTTTTTTGTGGCGTTTTATGTTTTCTTGAATGAATATTCTTTTTGATTATCATAACTAGTACACGTGTTTAGTGGGCCAATTATAAACATTTGAGCAGATAGGGGGGTTACACGGTTGGTGTTGCGGGGGACTTGACAACGAATGGTTCCCCATGAAAAACTTTAGGAGATATAACAACCTCGTGAGAGCACACATGGTTCGTTACGCGTGAGAAATGCTGCTGTTATGAGAAAAAGAGACCTGCGGGTACGCTCTAGCAAGTCAACGTCCACGGCCATCCCTCATTCTCTTTTTATATACCTCTCCGCCTCAAGTAATACCAGAGAGGGTTTCAGTCTTTGCTGCGAGGTTGCTGGCATGGTCGACAGCCATTCTAAGCCAATGAGGCAATTCAGAATCAATGGAAATAGCAGAGTTGTTTGGTGTTTGGTTCAATCGCGTGGTAAGAGTACACTATTACTGATCCTTTTATTGCTTCCGTTTAAACTAAATCGAGCTTGTACATCATTACAGCTAGTCACCGAGCACGACTCGTGGATCATGGATCCGCATGAAAAGGAAATAACAGTAAACAGAACAAAGTCATACACCCCGTTTCGCGTGGTTATACACAGGATCCCGCCGTGATGGCTCAGTGGCTAAGCCGTTGTGCTGAGCCCAAAGACGCGTGTTCATTTTGGGCTGCTGCAACGGCTTTCCTGATGGACATAAAGGTGAAAACGCCTGTGTGTGTGCGAGATTTCGGTGGACATTGAAGACCCTGGGTGGTCTAAATTAATCCGGAGCCCTCTACCACGGTGCGCTACACCGCCTGGGTAGCGTCGGAATGTTAAAACCTGATAATGATAAGAGTATGGCGCCACGCACAATGAGGCGAAAAAATGCAGGTCGAGCTTTAAATAACGTTCTGTTTGTATAGGCGCCCTCTAGTTTTATACCAGTCTTCTGACCAGTACGAAGATTTACTGAGCAAAATATTAGCAATTGTGCACGATACCAATAAAGCGGTCGGTTCAAGCTCGGAGGCTGTGCCTGTGGCATCAGGCCACGGCACCATAACCGCTCCCTGCACAAAGCGATCGTAGTTTCTACCTCGTTTGATATTTGTAGCTGTAAAGGAAATCGTAGAGACTGAGCAACGACACAGCCATTCCTCATTACCGCTTTTCTGTCCTGATAAAAAGTAAACACGAAGAGTACTACACAGTTTCCATCATTTATACAGGTACGCCGATATGACACGTTTCCGCTTTATGGTCGTTGTCACTTAAGTTAAACGCTATCTTATTCGACATACACACCGGTGCACGCACACATACGCTCGCACGCACGTGCACACACACGCAGGCACGCGCACGCACACCCGCAGGGTTATCCCGTATACGGTAAAAATACAGTTATATTACATTTGTCGAGACCTGGAGGGATATTTTCCGTACATCTCCCACAGCCACATCTGCCTGATATTGAGAAATGCGTTATAGTAGAACTGCAGTCCGACGAGCAAGGGTAATTTTCGTCAATTCATGCAACGTCATCACGAGTAGTTCAGCTTTTGTTCTTTACGCCTGAAGGGGTTGGGAAAAACGAAAGAGCTGCTTGTACATATTCATTGGTTTCGTTTCTTGTTATGCTGGAAACCGGCACGTTTGTTAGCGAGTAATTCGATCCTTCAACACCGTAATTATGTCATTACTAGAGACGGGAACCCTAGACAAAATGCATATTTTTCCTTAAGTCCGTATCAAGCCTATTTAACATATAAGCATGAACTACGAATATGGAAGATTTTCAGCAATTATTTATTGTGCCTATTTTGAGGTTAGTGCCTATATTGCCTTCTTTATGGTTTGTATGCCCTAAAATGTATATTTGTCTTTTATATAACCTAAAAGGGGTTTCTTTATGTGACACACGCTTTTTTTGTATTTTAGATGCCATGTTCTGCTACGAGTGATGTCACTTCAGAAGCATGCCACTAGGCGTTTGTCGCACGCTGCTAGCGAGTACAATCAGCGTGTAGTGCCAAACATGCCCACAGTAGGAAACCGTGCTCAAGCTGCCATGATCTATCTTCGTGTTTTGTCTTCCTGTTTTGGGGTCTTCGTGTTTTGTAGGTGCAACGGCTTGAGTCGCCGCTAACGGTCCTCGCGCGGCAGGAGCACATGAGGAGGGTAGGCTCTGCTAGAAAGCAAAGGAGCCCTGCACGAAGCTTGCAGCGCGCGCGAACAGAATAGCGGCGCGCTGAATCGTAACAGTACTAACTGACATTATTCTGAGCACCTTCACTAGCCATCCAATTCTGCAGGACAGGATAAATCAGTAATTTATGCAGAATTATTGCAATTCACTGTTCTATCAATGGGATGCAGCGATGCTGTGAAGAGTTTAGGATATCGTCCTTTTCTGTCAACGGGGAGATATCTGGGCTCCAGGGAGCGCATTTGGGGGCGTGTTGGTGTATTGAAAGATCAGTTAACGATTGTTCCTCTTCTACCAGAGCTTGTTGTTACCAGTTAAGCAACTCGGCTAAGAGTGGAGAGCTACAACAACCAACACTTCGGTGACATTAACAGCTTTGCAGATAACGAAAACGAGGCAGCCCAAACGATTTTACACGGCGTCACACTTTTACGTAACTTGGAACATTCGTGTGCTTATTTCACATTCTTAGTAGAAAGCATTCAGTAGCTAAGAACTTATGTCCCACTCTGGCTCCAAAGGCTGCGGTCATTTTCGAGGTCCGGGGCAGGTTTGCCGCCGCTGTCCTCAAGGGAGCGATTGCTTACAGATATATTCCGAAGCTTATATCTATTTCGTGCGAAAACTTCCTGGACTTCCAGTGGTCAAAGAACTAGCATAGGTTGCCAAAAGCAAACATTCGGACCTTACAGATGGAATTATGTCACCGAGCGTTTTGAACTATAAGCATGCTCCGCCAACTTCAGGAGCATCCTTTTTGTTGCACACAAATATCAGCTGACGTTGAGGTACAGCGTGAAGTTGCAAAACATTGAGATCCGTCTAGATTGTGATGGCTGTTAAGCCTTTCGTTTAGTGTCGAATCACACTTCACTTTACGCAAACACGTTCTGGGAAAAATGGTTTCGGACCTGATTTTTTGTGCCTAATGTTCCCATTGACGTTCGACTAAAACGCCAGTTATTTATGATAACGACAGGATAGAAATTCCGGTCACAAAAGCGTTCTTCGACTACTGTGGACAACGTTGCCTGCGCCGTTTCGCGGTAGCGTGGCACAAATTTTCTGAATAAACAACGCACGCTCCGGATATGCATCTTAATTCACCCAGCCATAACTAGAGCTAATTTGTAAAGAAGGGATAGTATTCCCTACAGCCTGAAGAAAATATCCACACTGTGAACCTCCCAAACATCCCCAAAGTTTTTAGTAAGGCGGTTGGTACGCGGCATTACGTGATAGCCTTCTTAAAAGTCTTCATAAGAGCATCCGAAAAGTAGTTTAGGGGACCCTGCAGACTTTGAATACTTGTCAAGGAGGTGTGAGCACTGAACCTCGAAAATAAGCTAGAAAGGACGTGTTACGCTGATCTTCTGACCGATGATCATAATAAGGTTGTTCCCTGTCGCATCCCCCTCTGTTGCAATACTTGTGGGGGTACAGTCCTAAATTATTCAGAGGTGTGAGATTCTGGCAAAGTGACTAAATTGCTTCAAATGCGCTTTTAAAAGCACTGAAGCACCAAATGGGTGATTTGTAGCACAGGCACTGCCGCCACTCAAAGCGGCGCGAGTCCCAAAGGAGACGAAGTCTCGAAGCAGACAAAGCGGCGCGAATCCCAAAGCTGACGTCAGGAGCCAGGAGGCGCCACTCAAACCTCTCACCGCCAATACGCGTTACCGCAGGCACAATTACAAATGTTAAATGGCTGTGAATAATGTCAAAATATAGCGATATATGCGCTGTATGTGGAAGGAACTCACGAGCCTTAATATGGGTTAATACCATATGCAGTTTCTCGTCAACTGGTTGAAGGGGTAGAGAAATTTGATATGAGCATCAAGATGAACGCCAAGAAAATTGACACGGTAAGAGAAATGAATAGAGTCAGTACCTACCTTTAGCGCTGGTAAAAAGGGGCCGCCTTTCTGTTCCAATAGCAATAACATAAATCTAGATAGACAGAATAATTTCAAAGGTAGAATAATGTGGGATTAAGGTGGATTAACATGGGTTGAGGAGGACTACGGATGGTAAATCTTTCTCTACAACCATGAGTGGACACGGTACGATACATTGTGAGAAGCCAGAAATAAGCGACTTTTTGCAAATGAGTGCAAAGAACCCTTATAATGCGCTCACGCTATCGAAACCTTATACTACTTGAATCGCAAGTTGCGTTCGCATTACAACAGATGTTACAGCCATTTCTTGCCATCGTGATCTTCCCTTGGTAATATAGAAGAAAATTATTCCTCAACCTAGCAATTGCAAATTTTCTGCTCGGATGTTTTTTGCCTAAGGCAATTTAATGACGATGCTTATATCACCATATAAAGTAGGCATTCTCCTGTTCCTGCGTGCAATGAAAATTAAGTGCCATGAGCCGAATTCCTTACAGGCGGCTTGAAAAAGCCAGCTTCATTGAACCCGCAGGCAAGCCCCAAGTTACGAAAAGAATTTTTGTTCTCTTTCGTAACGCTCACACTGCTTGTGATTTTTCGTAGCATGGTAGAAAGTACAGTATTAATACGTATGGGGTAAGGAAATCCTACTTGTGTCACAAAATACGGTGCGCAAATATTGATATTGTAAAACAACAAAACACAGAAATGAAAAAAAAATGTATGCATCAATGTAAAGAAGAAGCAAACAAAATCACAACCGTAACCCAACACAGAGTTTATTAGTAGAGCAACTATAAATAGAGGACGGAGGAACACGCAGACTTTATATCGACGTCGCTTGAAAGTAGATCAAGTGAATGTCTCAAAAAAGATGAGTCTGTAAATTAGGACCGTGAAGGCTATATATTGGGTAGTAATTTACTAGCGCCTAGTAACGCAAACCAATCTTGTCGAGATTCGCATGGGCTAATCCAAGCAAGATCACTCGTGCGAATCTAAACAGTATTTGCTCACGCAAAAAAAGAACGTCTTGCACTAGCGCCTGGCTCAAACAAAACAGGAATTTTTCATAAGCAACCGGCAAGAAGTAAAGGCGCTAGCGACAGAATTTAATATCCGCACACCGGTGTGCTCTCAAAGAAAAGGTCGCGACAACGGCAACTTGCAAGTCACCCTTTGTACCCATGCTTTCTTTTGTTGCTGCTATACCTCTGCGTGTTAGATGGAAACTTCATTTAGCTGATGTGTTTGTCCGCCCTTATTTACTGAACAGCTTAGGTCTTTTTGTAAACTTAGCTGTCCTCCCCCCGTCAGCTACTTTCTGCACGGCTGAAGAATTTTCTGCCAGTATCAACAAAACTGACGCGGTTCATATCTTGCGCACGTGTGCAAGATATACTTCATATAATTCATCTGAAGGTGCCAAGGCTGTGTTGTTCTTGTTGTGTTTGTTTTAGTTGCCGTCATCATATTTATCTTTAACATTTCTAACTTCAAAAGGTCTAGCCCCGCAAAAACGTGCTCCTGAACAAATAGTGTGGATCACATCTCAGCAAACATTCCATCCCGTTAAGTTCTCAAACTTAAGAAAGAGCAAACCAGCTAAAATGCTATCCAGAACGCACAGAGTGGAGTACCTGTTAGCAAACATTTCAAACTGAACTCCGACTGGGCTAAAACCAGGAAAGGGGATTTCACAATATTTTTACAACTTTGCTCTACGAAAGTGCGGGTGGAAGGATAAAACTGTCTCAGCGAAATGGAGATTAACATGTATTATGCCTAGTGAGTAGTCTGTCGGATTTATGCAATACTAAGCCACTGGTCAATCTAGTACACAAATTAGGGCCTGACAGGAAACGAAAGAGCTTGCAGTTTGATTAGCACAGGTCTTCACGCATCTCGACGAGTACCGTCTGCAAGGGTGGTGTTTACTAAAGTAGCGCAATAATAGAGACCTTTAATATAGCGTAATATTTGGTGTCGTCTCTACGCTAAACATTAAACGTTTGCCGCACACTGCGTCGGCAACGCGACGATGAAGCTTTTCGTCGGTTTTGTTTTGCCATTCATTGAACCGAATGCGAAGCGACTCACTGGATTTTGTAGGGTTAACTCTATGAAACCAACACCTGGAATTTTTGACGACTATCCAAACAGCGGAACCAAATGTCTTCCTTCAGTATTGAGTGCAAAACTTTCATAACGTAACGCAGATATTTTCGCACACAACATGCAGAGCCAACCGACAGGGTTTGACATGCACATTTAAGTAGACTCAAAAACGATTCATACACTCATTTCGAACAAACACGACGTAACGACGTAGCTGCTTGGACTGCGAGGCCGAAGCAAAAGAATAACGTGCAATATTTTTCCTCCTGCCCGTCTTAAGAATGGCACTCGACTTTAGAGAAATTACGGCGTCGACCAACAGGTCGCTTCTCTCTTGCGCAAACCAAGAATGCTTTTAGACGCACACACTGCGTCGAGTCGTTGCTAGTGACAAATAATTCCGAACATACCAAGCACAGTCCACCCGCAGGAGCCCGACTTCACTTTCCACCGTAAAGCGAGTGCGTCAGCAGTAGCACACGCACACAGCTTCTCATTCCGGTTGGTGGAGCTTCGTTCGGGCAATGCTAAGTTTGTTTTTTGAAATTACTGCTCACAGAAGCGCGAATGCGTTGATGTGCTTTGCTTTACTTGCGGGAAGTTGTACACGCAGGGATACGCAAGTCACGCAAGGGCCTTAGCGTACACACGGCCTTTGCTAAGAGCCTGCATCCGTGTAAAATCCGGAAAACGCAAAACTTTGCTGAATACGTAGTCGTGAATACAGCTTTTGTGGGTTAGAAAGAGCTTACTGGGGCTATGTCCCATTTCCTTTATTAGAAAGCTGTCTATCTGAAATAAAGGAGTCATGATTGCGCTCCATACTTCCGGCTTAAGATACCAGGCGAGAGATTACGACAGCGCACTATTATGAAGAATATATCCTCAGCGGGGAAAGTGGCCTGTCAACCTACATGCGCTCTCCATATTGCCGCGAACCATACATTGGGTTTGTTTATTTGTGTTTTGCTTTTACCGCCCGGCTGCGCCGGTCTGTGTTATCTCTGCGCCAAGGGAAGCGCGTGTTCCATTCTTTCTTTCTGTGCCGCATGTGTTATCTGTTGTGATAGGGAGAGCATTCCGATCTAACGTGAACAGCCCAGAATAATCTTCTTGGATCTACTATGTTCTCGATGCGAATCGACGTTTCGAGAACCACGCGCGCCAAAAGATAAAAAGCCTGCAGTGCGGACGCCGGGGCATTCGATTCGACGTCACTCGCCTGTGCAAGTCACTTTGTTGACCGCTGCTTCGCCGCCTCTGTATTCTTTTGAGTTGTTAGGGGAGCACAAGTTCGCTCCAATAAACGTGTTTCTCATTCAACACCCCTGCATCGTCCTTGTCTTCATGACATCTGGTGGAGGTGCTGGGTACGCACCCTTCATGCCCACTACAACCTCGAAAAGCCGCCAAGCCAGTCCAACAAGAGCCAGCCCCCGCCTGCAAGATTTACCGCCCAAGTTCGGTCTTCTGCCAGAAGGGCCCAAGAGAAGGAACGCTGCAACCAACACCATGGTGCAAGAAACAACGTCGCCAATCATCCTGCAGCAGCCCCGAGAACCGCCATCGTTCCGGGGAGCCCCCGCTGAAGACCCCGAAGAATGGTTGGAGAAGTTGGAGCGCGTCCGCATCTTCAACAGGTGGGACGATGAAGAAACGTTCCGGCATGTCTTCTTTTACTTAGAAGATGCTGCTCGAACTTGGTTCGAGAACCATGAGAGCTCTTTGACCGACTGGACTCAATTCAAGAGGGAGTTCCTTAAGACTTTCACTACCGTGGTGAGAAAAGAGCGAGCTGCGCTTTTGCTTGAAACTCGAACGCAGCACCCCAACGAAGGAGTCGTGATTTTCGTTGAGGAGATGAAGCGACTTTTTCGTCGTGCGGACCCTGAAATGACCGAGGAAAAGAAGCTCAGGTTTCTAATGCGAGGAGTGAAGCAAGAGCTTTTTGCTTGTCTAGTCCGTAACCCTCCGAAGACAGTGGCCGAATTCGCGTCTGAGGCGGCCGCGATGGAGAAGACGCTAGAAATTCGAACCAGGCAGTACGACCGCCCCGTCAACGCGCTGTTCTCGGAGACCATCGGTGCTGCAAATGGAAGCTCCGATACATTGCGAGAGACCATCCGAGCAGTGGTCAGGGAGGAGCTTCGGAAGCTTTTTCCAACGACGCCGCAACCTCAAGTGGCTTCCCTGACCGACGTAATCCGAGAAGAAGTCCAAAACGCACTGGGAACTTCTACGCCGTCGGAAGCACCCCGCGAACCACAAGCCATGACCTACTCCTCGGCTGTTCGTCAACCCCGCCCTGCTCCAACCCGTCGTCAAGAGGCTGAGCCATACCGCCGTCCAACGCCGCCCGCCCGACGCCCTGTAGACCAATACCAGACGCCAAGGAAGACCGACGTGTGGCGAACGCCCGATAATCGCCCGCTGTGCTACCACTGCGGAGAGGCCGACCACATCTACCGTCGCTGTCCCTACAAGAGGCTCGGTTTGCGAGGGTTCTCCGTCGACGCCCCACGCCCCCGATACGGCCAGCGCCCTGCTGAGATCGAAGAATACCTCTCCAACACCAACCGAGGACCAGCCCGCTTCAACCGTTCACCGTCGCCCTACCCGTCTCAGTCACCAAACCGCCGCAGCACTGCTGACTTCTCACGTGGAAGGTCCCCCAGCCCACGCGGGGGAAACTAAAAGCAGCAACTTCGGGAGGTAAAGTTGCACAACGGCGGAAAAATGAAAACCCTCCAACGACGCAGCGACTAGCTGAAGACCATCATTCACGACATGCCCTCATCCCAACGACCCGACCTAGCCCTAACGAGACTCCTGAACACGACGACAGCTACACGGCGCGACGCGTACCCGACCTGACCAAGACGTCCGTTGAGAAGACGACGACAACGACGATGCACAGTGCCCGACCATCAACACGTACAAGCAGAGATACGACGCCCCGACGAACCCGCAACTCGAGGACGACTGCATCTGACGTCAAGGTGTCCATCGACGGCTTTGACGTAGTCGCCCTCGTAGACACGGGAGCTGACTATTCGGTAATGAGCGGACCATTTGCGTCTAAACTGAAGAAAGTTATGACCAGATGGGACGGTCCGCACATACGCACAGCAGGAGGCCACCTCGTGACGCCAAGTGGAACGTGCACATCGCGCGTCACCATAGACGGCACAACGTACCCTGCGGCGTTCGTCGTTCTGCCTAACTGCTCCCGCGACGTGATTCTCGGAATGGACTTTTTGACGGACAACGGCGCAATAATTGATCTGCAGACCAAGTCGATAACATTTTCCTCCAATCACTCCACGACGCCGCAGCCGAACCCCGATCACCGTGCTGCTGTCAGGATCGCCGACGATCACATCACCCTGCCACCCCGCGCAAGCTTGATGATCGCCGTCTACTGTGAGGAGGCTGCTTCTGACATCGACGCTATCGTAGAGAGTGATCGAAGGTTGCTTCTCGACCGCGGTGTCTCCGTCGCAAGAGGCATTGCGCACTTTAAGCAACGCCAATCTCACGTTTTGGTCACTAATTTCACCGAAGAGTACCAGCATTTAAACAAGGGAGCTGCAATTGCGTTCCTCGAAGAAACGCAAGAAGCAAGTGATGTGATCGCAGTCGCCGACTTTGAACGCACACCCGTAGAAACATTCAAGCTCCCGCAGCCATTCGACGTGAATCCGGCGCTACCGCAAGAACAACGGAAAAAATTATTGGCTTTGCTGCGTCGCTATAGCGAATGTTTTTCGTCGAGCGCAAAACTACGTCAGACCCCTCTAGCGAAGCACCGAATAATAACCGAGGATGGAGCCCGACCTACCCGACAGTCACCGTACCGCGTCTCTTCACACGAACGGGAAGCCATCCGGACTCAAGTCGACGACATGCTGAGCGATGACATTATACAGCCATCGAAAAGCCCCTGGGCTGCGCCCGTCGTACTCGTAAAGAAAAAAGACGGCACATTAAGGTTTTGCGTTGACTACCGGCGACTGAACAAAATCACGAAAAAGGACGTGTACCCCCTCCCCCGAATCGACGACGCCCTCGACCACCTCTGCCACGCGAAGTACTTCTCATCGATTGACCTGAAGACCGGCTACTGGCAAATTGAAGTGGACGAGAGAGACCGAGAGAAGACTGCATTTATAACCCCAGACGGCCTATACGAGTTCAAGGTGATGCCGTTTGGGCTGTGCACAGCACCAGCGACGTTTCAAAGAGTCATGGACACTGTGCTAGCTGGCCTTAAGTGGCACACCTGCCTCGTATACCTCGACGACGTAGTGGTATTCGCCCGGACTTTCGACGAACACCTTGCAAGGTTGGAGTCTGTACTCGAGGCCATTCGTACGTCGGGGTTGACGCTGAAGCCTGAAAAGTGCCGTTTCGCATACGGGGAACTCAAGTTCTTGGGCCACGTCGTCAACGCCGCGGGAGTCCTACCTGACCCGGCAAAAACTTCAGCTATCGCGAACTTCCCTAGGCCGAAAGACAAGAAGGGCGTGCGGAGATTTCTCGGGCTGTGCGCATACTACCGGCGCTTCGTCGCAAACTTCGCACGCATTGCAGAGCCACTCACGCGCTTGACGAAAGATAGCACCCCTTTCAGCTGGGAAAACGACCAAGAAAAAGCATTCGGCGAGCTGCAAAAACGCCTGCAAAGCCCGCCAGTGCTCGCTCATTTCGACGGAAATGCCGAAACGGAAATGCATACGGACGCCAGTGATATAGGCTTGGGTGCCGTCCTTGTCCAAAAGCAAAGCGGCTGCGAAAGGGTAATCGCCTATGCTAGCCGTGGTCTGTCGAAGGAGGAGAAAAACTATTCTGCCTCTGAGAAAGAATGCCTGGCTATTATATGGGCGATTTCAAAATTTCGCCCATACGTGTATGGAAGGCCATTCAAGGTTGTAACAGACCACCATGCGCTGTGTTGGCTCGCCAATTTGAAGGACCCCTCTGGCCGTCTTGGGCGGTGGAGCTTGCGCCTGCAGGAGTTCGACGTTACAGTCGTTTATAAATCCGGCAGGAAACACTCCGACGCCGACTGCCTGTCCCGCGCCCCCGTCGACCCACCACCACAAGACTCTGATGAAGACAGCGCGTTCTTCGGGATCGTGACGGAGAGCGACCTAGCCGCCCAGCAGCGTGCCGACCCCGACTTACGCGTCATAATCGAGTACCTCGAGGGATGCGACGTTGCCGTTCCTAGGACCTTCAAACGCAGCTTACCAGCATTCAGCCTGAGAAACTCCGTCCTTGTGAAGAAGAATTTCAGCCCCGGAACAAGAGCGAATTACCTTCTCGTCATCCCCGCGGACCTTCGTGACGAAATTTTGGAAGCGTGCCACGACGACCCGTCTTCCGGACATCTGGGCACAGCCCGCACTATCGGAAAAATCAAGGCGAGGTACTACTGGCCCGGCCTTACCTCTGACGTCACCCACTACGTCCGGAGCTGCCGTGACTGCCAGCGACGAAAAACACCGCCGACAAGACCCGCCGGACTTCTGCAACCGATCGCCGTCCCATCGAGACCATTTCAACAGATTGGAATGGACCTTTTAGGCCCGTTCCCTACGTCACGATCACAGAACAAGTGGATTGTCGTAGCGACAGACTACATGACGCGCTACGCAGAGACCGCCGCTCTTCCGAGGGGGACTGCACAAGAAGTGGCGAAGTTCTTTATAAGCCAGGTTGTGCTGCGACATGGAGCCCCGGAAGTCCTAATCACAGACCGCGGAACGGCATTTACTGCGGAGCTGATGCAAGGAGTATTACGCTACAGCAACACGGATCACCGAAGAACGACGGCGTACCACCCCCAAACGAACGGACTAACAGAACGTCTGAACAAGACAATCGCAGATATGCTGTCAATGTACGTTGACGTTGAACATAAGACTTGGGACGAAGTGCTCCCGTATGTCACGTTTGCGTACAACACGGCTATCCAGGAGACGACACAGCTGACGCCGTTCGAGCTTGTCTACGGTAGAAGGCCGACTACGATGCTCAACGCCATGCTTCCGCACGTAGAAGACGACGACCTCAACGCCGACGTCCACGGATATCTTCAACGTGCGGAGGAGGCCCGCCAGCTCGCTCGAGTTCGTATAACGGACCAGCAGCTGGTGGATGCGGGCCGCTACAACCTCCGACGCCGAGACGCCGAGTACCAACCAGGGGATCGTGTGTGGGTTTGGACTCCCATCCGACGACGCGGACTCAGTGAGAAGCTCCTGCGAAGGTATTTCGGACCCTACCAGATTCTACGACGTGTTGGCCAACTTACCTACGAAGTGATCCCCGATGGTGACTCCGGCACATCACGACGACGCACGCGGCCTGAAGTCGTCCACGTGGTTCGCTTAAAACCTTTCTACGGACGATGACGAACTTTTATTTTCATTTGTTCGGACTGTCGCTTATGTTAGCATCGGGTCGATGCACTCTTAGAGGGGGGGGGTAATGCCGCGAACCATACATTGGGTTTGTTTATTTGTGTTTTGCTTTTACCGCCCGGCTGCGCCGGTCTGTGTTATCTCTGCGCCAAGGGAAGCGCGTGTTCCATTCTTTCTTTCTGTGCCGCATGTGTTATCTGTTGTGATAGGGAGAACATTCCGATCTAACGTGAACAGCCCAGAATAATCTTCTTGGATCTACTATGTTCTCGATGCGAATCGACGTTTCGAGAACCACGCGCGCCAAAAGATAAAAAGCCTGCAGTGCGGACGCCGGGGCATTCGATTCGACGTCACTCGCCTGTGCAAGTCACTTTGTTGACCGCTGCTTCGCCGCCTCTGTATTCTTTTGAGTTGTTAGGGGAGCACAAGTTCGCTCCAATAAACGTGTTTCTCATTCAACACCACTGCATCGTCCTTGTCTTCGTGACAATATTAAGTTAAGAGAGGCAACCCACTAACGTTTCTTTTCAGATGGATGGTTCTTGTGTTGGTAAGAAGTAGATCACGATTATTACAATCGTGACGCAGGTGTAGTCACGATTTTGCCTTTTACTAAAACAAACTCGAGCCTCTCACAAAAACAAACTCACGGCTACAAGAAGGCTTACAAGCGAAAGTGCTTCGTGTGTGCCTTGGGGTACCTTAAAATGCTTCAACCCTTGGGTCTCTTAGGGAGAGTAGGCGCCTCTCTCCAACGGTTCTCTGCCAGCAAGAACTCCTTCGTGCACACTTGCGGTTTGTTACCAGGACTGTCGACCATCCGCTGGCTTGTGACTCGGAACCCGAGGTACGTGCCTTATTACTAGCAGTGTATCAGAGCCCACCAGAGCATACCCAGCCACCATGGAAATTCGCCTCCTGGAAAATAACATTAACCGTTCCCGGCATCCAGAGCAAAGCTACGTTGCCTCTGCCTGCTCTTAAATTCTTTTCATTGGAGCACATTGCTACTACCTACGAAAATTACACTCACATTTTCACGGATGGGTCAGTGATGGATACGTCATCTGCCATCGGAATATGGATCCAATCAACCCACACAAAAATTACCGCAAAACTAGGTCACAAAACGTCGTCGATGGTTACTGAACTCACGGCCCTACGTGCTACATTGGAACACATTTTAACTGCTCCAGTTCAGGCATGGACAATCTTCACCGACTCTCGAGCAGCCCTTCAGCACGTCATGGTGCTGCCACAGGAGCAGCTTGCTCAAGACATTAATGGCCTTCACACGCAGGCAATAAACAACCACCACGTCGTTGTTCTGCAGTGGCTTCCGTCTCACTGCGGTGTGGCTGGCAACGACGAAGCCGACAGAGCTGTTGCATCAGCGCATTCCAGCCCAATTATTACGCCAGTGCCTTTCACAAGGCGAGACGGAGCGGCTCTGGCGTCATCGCTTGCCAAGAGTTCTCAGCGATTGCTGTGGACCGACCCAAAAAACACCTACGATCCGTTGCACACAATAGACCCAGAGTGTCGATTTCGGATTCCAAGCGGTCTGTGCAAGCGAGATGAAGCTGTCCTGCATCGAATACGACTGAATGTGGCGTACACTAAGCATTTCCTTTTTAAACTACGTCGAGTTTCCTCACCTCTGTGCCCTACCTGTACAATTCGCGAGGACCTAAAACACGTTCTCTGCGCATGTCCTCGCTTGAACTCTCAGACAAATGACTATATCGCCTGATTGTGTGTGTGCTTTTTGTGTGCGTCTGTGTGTTTGAGTATTCATGTGTAAGTGAAAGTTTTCATTAATCTTCATCACACCTTCACCCCCATTTGGTGTAGCAAGTCGGGCGACCCGCCTGGCTGACCTCACTTGTTCATTAAAGATGTTTCTCTCTCTCTCTCCAAGGTTTTTCCGCGTTCTACAGCTCACAGCCCTGCATTCCCCGATTCGTTCGAGTCCCAAAAGTGAGAGTACCCATCCAAGCGTTGGAAGATAAACCCACACAAGAGACATGAATGCGAAAAGCCTACTTCACCACAGTCCGCCTTAAGAACCTTGGTATTTTTCACGTAGTGCTTGAGCGTCAGGAGGAAGGGGGACGCGGGCTTGCATTGAGAGGGCCTAAGCTTTGAGGACTAAACCCGCTAACGGAAACACGGAGCTTGATGAGAAATGGGATACGGTGAATGGGAAGTGTAAAATGTTTTATTAGCCCGCTGAAGTTGTAGCGGTTCCCTGTTGCAGGCACCCATGGGATGAGCATGCTGCCTTCGTTCTCGAGTTGTTGTACGTCCACATGGCTGCTGGTCACCGGGTTCTTCCACAGAAAAGCGGAATGGAAGAAGGTATGTGTTTGGAAGATCTTTACGTGAGTGGAAAGTGAAAGACCGACGCAAGCTGAGGAATTAAGGGGGGAAAGTCACTCTGTTCTGTAAGGGACATCACCGGGCCCAGCTAAACCATCGGCACCAGCTTTCCCCTTTTAATGGAAAAAAGCCCAATTCTATGAGGCAATGATTTGTGGATTGTTGTATAATTGATTTATATTGATGTCAGAGGTGGATGGGGGTGTTTTAAGTTTTAAGCAAAACTTCGAAAAACGAGGACAGTCCCATGAAAGATTTTTTAAATTCGCTGGTATAACATATTCAAAGCAACAAACGTCTATAGAGGAGGTTGGGAGAGAAACATTTCATAACTATGTGCGGAGAATATGTTGCGTTGACGTCTAGTTTATTGTTGAAGATTTCATCGGTGCTGTGTGAAAGTGGGAAGATATGTGAGCATTTCTTGTGGGGTGGTGTCTTAAAAGTCAGGGTGGTCGCGCACTCTTGTATGATGTCAGGTAGAGTACCGGCTTGAGAACAGAACTCGAATTTGCAGTTGATTGAGGGGGGAACATACAATTCGTGTAAAATCGGTGTGTAAAAGTATTGCGTTGCAGTCGCGGATCGCGTAGCCATGATATTCTTCTTTAGAGTGTTATTTGGGAGAGACGAAGTGTTGCCTGTCGCACCTGTAACACTGCGGAATGCCTTAGAAGTGACGAAAGAAATGGGTGATGCGGCTTCCTCGGAAGCCGCAAGGGCGAGGGCGCTGGCTCGCTAATGAGCAAAGTTGTTGCCCGCTAGTCTGGAATGGCCAGGAGTCCATGACGTTGACTTTTCCACAGGGATGATATTGCGAAAGTACTTCAAAGAGAGGGGGCCAGCCTCCAATAAAACATATTCTGTAGGCAGATCGTAAGTGTGCGATTGGGGTTTGGTTCTCCTTATAAGTGAGGTCTAAGGCAATCCAATTCGATGGTGTCTTCGGAAATCCATCTTGACAATATCGTAATAGAGGCACAAGGGACAAGGGCAGTCCTTGTGGTGAATGTGGCACCTTTACGTTCACCGCTAAGAGAGGTACCAGCCTCCGCAGAGGACACGTCCCTGCACTTTCTATAAATGTTCTCGTGCGTCTGGCTATTCGCCAAGAAACGTCCAAGTCGTCGTAGGTGTTAGGCATTACCATTGAGGACTACAATTGTCGGCGTTGCTTGGAATGTCGTTAGGCCCAGCATCACGGCTGCCTAACGGTAAGCCTAGCAAGGGCTACAGCCCACACCCGCGGAGTTGTATGGGCCAACTTTTACCCCCGGGATTTATTTTTAATGGAGATCCCAACATTTATGCAGTGCTACATGTATACCTACAAAGCAGCACAGATGTGTAGAGCGAACGCTTACCTCCTGGTTGCAAACCCAAAACTCACGCGCTGTTAGTTACCCGCAGAGCCGCGCGCGTACTCGGAGAGGATAATTTTGGCCGACGTTTTCCAAACCACTTTCTTTTTGTGCGATTCCCAAATCTCCCACAAAGATGGGAACATATTTAAACAGCTATTCGAGTAGTTTCACTATTACAAGGCATACACGGCACTGACGCTGTTCAACCGTCTTCACAATGTGGATATGACCCACAAGCTTCTTCTTGTTTGGTAGCAGACATACATCTTATTTTAGAATAAAAGGCCTATTACCAAGGCCCCAGGGTACGCCCGTTCGTTCATCGCTCAACGTTGAAGGGAAGGTTCTAATCCAGGGCTCAAGCCTCGCCCCTAGGTTCAAAGACGCTTTTTCCGCGGTGATTACCGCCGATCATTCATTTATCTCTCTGGCGCCCTGTCCATTCCACTGGCTCCCACAAAAGCCGGTCCCTCTCGACGGAGCCGCTATTAGAAGCCTCCCCAAATGAACTTCACCTGGCAGATTCCACACTGCAGGCCAACCACTCTGGTGCGATATTGGGCAGGTCTCCTAGGCGCTCTGTCACTGTCTGCGACTCTGTTTATGCACTCGTCTTCCCCTATGGGAATCTCTATAGGCCCAGCATCTGCCATGGGATGTTTTTGTCCTTTCCCCGTAATATACCACCCCACGTCATTTTTTTCTTTTCTACCCCGGTCTCGCGTGTCTTTCCTCTAGCATCCTTTTTGTTTGGTTTGGTTTTGTTTGCACTATTTCAGGCTGACGCTATGGGCCCACTGGGCCGTGTGAATTAGTGAGAAGGAAACCCCATCTGCGTGCCATATAGCTGTCATCAAAGAGAAAATAAACTTCGTTGAGGCCTCTTTATAGCTAAAGGACGTGTGAAACGTGCTGTGTGTTTACTCCTGAGAATCAAAAGCTGAAGGCGGACAGCTGGCGAAGTGTGGGCTGGGCGCTCTCGACGAAGGAATTAAGCGGGGCGACCAGGGAGAAGAATTAAAAACAAAGGCACTCCTAAACTGAACACCAAACACCAAACGTGTCGGTTGTACGTCTCTCGCACTTCGCAAACTCTGCATGGTGGCAGGGCACGTTCAAATCTGCTTCGAAGGGAACGGTGGAGGGGTCGCAAGCCCACCAAGGAAGAATGGCTTTTACCAGTTTTGAAATGGACGCCTCCGGAGTAATTTACTTTCGAACATTCATGAGTGTTCTATGAAAGCGGCATTTTGAACGTTTTCGCATGGTGAGTGCACTCACCTAGACATTTTCGGTAGCACGAGTTCATTCATTGGTCTATTTATGGAGGACAAGTTCAAAGACGTCCTTGACTCACTGAAGCGGAAAAAGAACAGAAGAACAGCTACAACAATGCTCTGCAGGCGTTAGAGAACCACTTCGTAGTTCGAGGAAATGTCGTGTACGAAACTGATATTGTTCAGGAGAGAGCAACGGGAGGGACAAGGTGCTGAGGAGTTTGTCACAGAGCTACCCCGATTGGCCAAGTTTGCAGTTTTGGAGTGTTACATGATAAGATGACACACGGACCAGATCCTAAGGGCATCGGGGACCTCAAGCTGTCGGACGGAATGGAGCGGGACCCGGAGGACACCCTCGAAATGGCCACCACTATAACGCGACAGCGCTAAGTCGCGTTAAAGGACAAGCTGCTATGCTTAACGCCAAACTGAAGGGAACGTGAATAGAGTCGGGCAGGTCCGTAAAGAACTGTACCTCCAAGAAATTAAAATGGGTCTGTAAGAATACGTAAGAAGTCGCATGAATCTGAAGCAAAGCAGCGAATATTCTGTGGCGACTCGGAGCCCACTAAAGGGACCTCACCTGCACAAAAAGCGACGTACCGCCAAAAGGGACATTTTTACCGTGTCTGCAAAGGAAGAGCATCAGTACGCGAGAGTCTCAGCCAGCTGTGATGAGAAGTCGATGGCTACTATGAACATCAATGGTTCGCCCATCACCTTCAAAGTGGACAATGCGACTGATTCGTCTGAAAGCGTACCGGAGATATGTCAGGGGCCTGCATTTGCATAAGCAAGAACAGTGTTTGAAGAGATCCAATGAGCGAGAAATTCCTGTTTCCGGCATCGTAACGGCACACACATCATACCGCGACCTTTAAAGGAAACATATATGTCGTGGATGGTCTTCAAATGCCACTTCTGGGAAGGAAAGTTAGCGAAAAGCTAGACAATGCAAAACTTCCTTATCTACGGTACCTTCGTGCAACTGGCCTTCTTCGTGACGGTCTTCCAGACCTGTAGCGCCTGGAATAAAAAATCAAAGGAACTTTTTAGGGAAATACCTATTTATAAAGTAAAACTACAATAAAATAAAGTAGATGGATTTGCTTGCCCCCAGTAGCCACCAGTGCAGCAGTGGAACGAGAGAACGCACTGAAAAATGCGCCACGCCCATGTCGCTCATCCTAGGAGCGCGCAGCTTAGGACCGATAGCGTCACCTCAATAATCAGCAAATAGCATGAACAGCATTTTTATAGCGTTTTAACCCTGCCCCGAAATATTATCATGAGCTCATTATTATCACCACACCTCCGCCTTGCCCGAGTTTCGCTCAAACTCAGGCTTTCTGAAATAGCACCCCTGTGCTGGATGCCTGATTAGCCTGACGCATTCGTTCGGCGCCTCGGGCGATAGCTGCTGGACCCAGCCTGGGTTTGGTGCTTACGACACGAAATTTTCCGACCAACGTGAGGCTAACAGCTTCGCTTTAAAATTAAGGCACTCTTGCACTGTACGCCAAAAGTGACTCTTGTACGTCTCTCCCACTGCGCGAATGCTACACGAACCGTAATAACAGTGCATTTTTGTTTCATTCTTATGTGTTTTCTCTCAATGCGGTTGCTTGTTTATGTGCCTTTTTCTATTAGCTGTACAGCAAATCATTTTAGCATAAAATGCCCATACGTCTAGGAATTTCTCGGGGAAAACATGTAATCTCCCAGAAAAATTCACGAAATAACTTCTCTTTTTCACCCTGACGTCCCTGCATAGGGGTGAAAAACCTGCACCCAACGCAGAGCAAATCAATACGCAAACTGCCGTATTTTCGCGCCAAATATCTCCAGGCGCCAGATAGCACCATGTGGGTCGCTAAAATTGGGACGGGAAATTTTATCTCCCAGCCAGCCTAGAGGAACCCCGAAGTAAGCGACCCACCATTCGCTGGCCTCACCGCTTTTTGGACTTGCCATTTTCGTTACCCGGTAAACGAACTCTGGTCCCATTAATGCTCGGGGATGCAGAGATAACGGTGGCAGAAAAGCACCTATGTACAAGAAACTATAAAATACCTCTATTTGCACAGCCCATATGTTATTTAATCGCAAGCCTCCGACAAAGCGTAAGAAAAATAGTGGCAACAAACCAAAGTACCATGTACAGTACATGCGCCCATATTAAAACAAAAACTGCGTTCAGGTGCCTTGGACTGAACTCAATTAGCGGCACGTGGCACTGATTACTTCAGGTCGCAAAGAGGAAACTCGGCCATGTTAATTAACAAGGGAAAAATTAAGAACACACAACATCAGTACACTGTATCCTCAGCGATCCCCAAAAAGCGGCTTGAAACGTGGCCCTGAAATTAATAAAAGCTAAGACGATTATCACGAGTGCTTTAGAAGAGCGGATACTTTTTTTCATGTTTAGCGCTTTTATTTGATCAGATTTATTAGCAAAACTGTCTTGCGCTAGGTTCTGACCAAAATTGCGTGCATCTCTTAGGTCGTGTCGACAAACAATCGCACGCGCTGGTTACAGAGCTTATGTGGAAGGCACTGTAGCTATCAGTTCGACGTATGTAGTACATCACAAAAAGTACACTAAAATTGGCCGCTAGCACAACTATATCCTCGCAAAAGGTTTATTTGCTTCTCATAATCACAATGAACTTGTAAAAGTTACAGAATTCACGTCTGGTGTCAATACATGGCCCTGTAGAAATGGTGCATTGATAGAGAAAACTGCTGTCACTCTAGTTCTACGAAAACTATCTAGAAACAAATTTATACAGAAAAAAATAGAATATTTTTTATAAAGATTTTATGCGCGCGTGTTCTCATTCGACCGTAAAGTCCCTCACCATGTATAACTTATTATAGTTGTCCACCAATACAGCTTCACTGGTCTTCCATCTTCAGAGTAGTGGAAGGGCTTAAATTTTTGATATGTTTAGGAACGTCTTCGCCCTAGCGACGCGCGGATCCTAGTGTCGTCATATCCGGTAATATCGATACGGGACCTACTTTATATAAACGGACGATGACATCTTCTGAACGGTAAAAAATAGAAAATCAACAACCACATTCTGCGCAGGTTGGGCCGTTCTGACCTAAGTTGCGTGCGCTTATTTCACAGCGGGACAGTAACATTTCAAGCAAATGCTGGTCGTATTGTTTATGCATGCAAACTAACCGAATAAAAGCAACAAACAGATGTGTTTCTATAGTTCACGTTTAATGCAAGCATATTCCTAATACTTCCCTCTCGTTAAAAAGCCCATTTGCGGATTCATGAAGCAGAAAAAAAAGTAGAATCAAAACGACAGACGGGATTCACCCCAACGGGATTCACCCCAACAAATGTACACTCTTGCCTGCAATGGTAATTATTCACCAACGCGGTCTGTGGTTCCAGGTCTTCGTCAGAACGAAGCTGTCCCCATATTTCCGACTGTGGGTCGAGTTGGTCTGCTGCTGCAACATGACGAGCTGATATGTAGGTTGTCTTTTACTAGCGCGTGTATAAACTGATTCTGCATTTAAAAAGGTCGTATCAGTGGCAACTAACATCTACCAACTATGATGGATTCAAATAGTGCGCGAACATTTCTCCGATTTTAAAACGGCAGGACAAAAGAATTAAGTGTTTTGGTTGAATAAAGAGTTATGAACTGCGCGATGACCAGCAGTTGCTTGTGGAAGAAGAAGCCTTAATCGTAGTTTAATTAGGAAGTAGTGCCGGCATGACAGGATGAGATAGCTTTGGGGGCTGTGTTGTTTCACATGGGCACCAACGGGAGTGGACGCAAGGTATAGTACAAAGGACCTGCGCATAACTACGGGGAGCAATTCTAAGTAGTCTCAGACAACATTTTCTCATCCTCCGTTACCGTTTTGCACGCCCAGCAGTAACAATGTATCGGAGTTTAGTATAATTCAACAGGGAGACGAAGCAGAAAACGTCTGCTACAAATAAGTGGGAAATTAACAAATATTAGAGGCAGAATTTAGAGCTCTATTACGAGGAGCAGTCGATTTTGCCCAAATTAAAAGTAACGCCCACATTTGTGACACGCAAAGGCATTCCGTTGTCGTGAAAAACATTGTACAGTACTCCAGTGGCACCGCAATGGTAAAACATCACGGTGGTACGTGTCGCACGACTTGAGGCAACCTACTGAACCTTATCTATAATTGCGTGGCGAAAACACAACAAAAGAACTCTTTTATTACCACCAGTGCGTTCACTAATCAGCTTGCGGGATCGACGGCGTTCCGGTGTACCGGCGTTGCCTGGTTTTCAAAGCGAAGCTTTCAGCCTCTCACTGTTACCATATGTAGTCCACCTAATACGCACTGCTGGAAAGCCAACTTTCTCTGACGATTTGGATGCTCGTGGGGGAAGCGAAGGAAAATTAAAACGCCTCGAGTGACCGGCATCAAACCTTGGTCTCTCCTCGTATGAAGCCGATGTCTATACGATCGCGCTATTCCGGCACGGCCGAAGCAGTTTTGATTGGGAGAGGGGTGCATGGGCGTGGAAAACTAGACAGAAAAATCCTGCCGCCCTCCTTCTATCGACGATTATTGTGGAACACTGGTTAAAGGCGTGGAGTGTTTATATCCGTAAAGCATTAGGGAGCACAATCGGAGTGCAGTAAACCCTCCTGATGAAAACTTGGTTGGCTCGTTTGGTGTTCGGCTTGATTTTTGAACGCTTCGCTTTAACCCGTCGTTGTCGTTTCGACTACGGGTTAGTTGATTTTTTTAACAATAATCTTGTAAACTTGAAGATCAAAATTGACTTAAAATATTTCGCGGTGGCATAGGGAACACTCTCCAACAACTTACGAGCTATATAAGCAAACATAATGGTCAAAAGGCGTCGCGATGGCGTCGCGAAGCGGATACCAGGCTGGGTATCCGCTTCGTGACCGCAGTGGCCCTTTTTGCAGGCAACTTAAAAAGGAAAGGCGTCAGTCTTTCAACACTTCGAAACACGTTAAAACATTCCCATTTTGAAAATTCCCCCGTTACCTCCAATACGACGGGACTTGTAGTCACCGCGTAACGCATATTTGTGTTAAACCTGGTGGACAAAGCCACATACCTCCACGAATTTCGAGAAGGTTCCCATAGCTCGCCCTTGATAATAAGACAACAGCCACCATCCACCAATCTTTGCAATAGGCAACTGCAATTAGTTCTATAATGCCTTGTTACTTTGAATGCAACAAACCTTATCTCCACGTGTATACAAGGGAGACACCACCGAGGTAGAGGAAAGTGTGCCGTGGCACGTCCCACCTGGCATCCCACATCGCTTCATCCCACTGCTATTTGTCTCAATTGGGCCGTTGCCCTCTTCGTTAGCGAACTCTACAATAGCCGCTACCAAAAACGCTCGGGCACGCCTGCACGCTGGGTGGTGGGCAGGCTATCTCGCATGAATTTTCCTGATCCTTGCTTTCAGAGTTTCCTGTTTGAATCACGCTAACCGTGTTCGCCACCGCGTGGGCCGTACTGCATGGCGAGAAAGCCTGCCCACTTTCGATGTACCCCACTCTTTGTCCTTGAGGAGCCTGTCGGTGTCCTTCGCCAAAGGGAATATTAAGACATCGGCCTCGGGACTCTGGGCAGTCCGACAAAGCCGCCTGCGAACGACATGCGATATGTTTAATTCGTTGCATTCCATATGACTTTCCAAACTCGCTTCAGACGGTAGGTTTGCAAGCAGGGGATCGTCGGTGACGATGGTCATGAGAATGCCTTATCCTTGTGGGTCAATAAATGTCACGATATACTTCGCATGCATGCTACAGCGATACAACTAGGGAAGCATCGAACCGAGTTTGCGTGCCTCGAATTGAGGAAAAAATCCATTGGGTTACTTTGTGGGCATTACAGCGACGCCATAACGAATTAGTGTATGCACTATTCTTTGAACTGAGAAAGAGCAGCTCGCCTAAAAAAAGCTGAAGGGATTTGTAAACATTGCGTGATTACTAGAGCATAGTATAGTGCGGCGTCCCTAAACCATGTTTAGACCACTCTTGGTGCGTTTAGGCGAATGAATTTATTTAGTAGAAAAATCAATTAGAAAATGCTATCCTCCTCTCTGCATCCTCACTCGTTTTCTGTGGCGTTTTCGTGTGATGTCCGGAAAAAATGACTTCGTTTGGCTGCGCTACTGCACTGCTCGCCGACCTTCCAGCAGAATCAGTCGGCCGAGCGTTTAGTCCGCCGGCCGCCGACGGGTCGTCGCAATTCGTTCGATCAGTTGCAAATAAGCCATGACACGTTTGTGAACGGAAGAATGTGCCTTTCTTTAATTTGTAAGTTTGTACACTGTATCAAGCTACAAGTCCAGGTCGCTCCACACAAGCGGTGCACAAGCGCACATTCGACGGTTCGCTGACTTAACCCTAGTAAGAAACTCTAAGGTCACTTAAAGGCGGGAGAAGAGTAAGCGAAGTCAGTATAGGTACTAAGGAAATAAAATCAACTGAATTTTTTTACCGTACAGCGTAAAACAAAGGTGCAGGAAGCACTTTTTTGCGCTGGGTGAACAAGCACAGGGGTAGCAGCACGACCATACATCTGCGAACGCTTTTCCGTCTAAGCAATGCAATTGCTAGACGCGAGATATTGTGTAAGTTTGGGGAACGCTTAGTGCACTAGCGCTACATAACAAATAGCCACCTAAGCTGCTTGAAATGCTAAAACCAAACAAAAATGGAAACTGAATATACATTATACACCTTATATTATCAACACCGCCGGCGCTGGCTCATGGCCGAGTGGTCTGGAGCACTATGTTATCTAATTTTGCAAGTCGCAAGGTCGAATACCCGTGGGTATATTTTTCGTTTTTCTGTAAGATGATCTCCTCGTTTTCGGCATATGTTTTTTTATACTGAATTCCCCATTTTTGGGCAGAAACGTTCATTGCTCAACGAGCGAGTTCACAGCACGCGCAGCGACTGATTCAGACGCGCTAGCGAGTTCTCGTTGGAGTGCAGTTACCATATGTACCGCCTGCTTGAAGGCAGTGGGCACTGGCCAGAATCAAGAAACCCTTGGCCTGATGCGAACACCCGTTTTACGATACAGGCATGAGTGAGGGAAGCTCCAAAGACTGGGGAAATGCGCATGGCATTTGAACGTCTGCGGTGTCGCGGAGGGCGTTCATTCACTGCGTAGGCCTCGGCTAGTGATTGGTGCGATTACGAGCCGTCCTCGTTGACATTTCTGAGGCATTTTGCAGCCGACAACATTACAGAAGGGTGCTACGACTATTATTAAAATATCGAGAATGCCTATCCAATGATAACGTCAGTCGTCAAGCATGTTGTTTCACAGAACCGAAACGGTAACTTGCGAATGCTAGTCTTCGACCTAGTTCAATCATGTAGCACCTTTACCTCTCGTCACTGCGGTTACTTGGTGCCGCCACCGCAAACTGCGCATAGTAGTTTGGCTTTTGCAGGCTTTATAAAATAAACACAACCTTATCGCCCGGATAAACGATGAAAAGTGTGTTCATTTGTGCCATTGTACGCAGTGCAAGCAAAAACGGGAGCTTGAAAAATTAACTTGAATGTCCCTTTAAGAGAGCAAGGCTGTGTTGGCGTGTCTTTTCACAATATAGCGTTCACAGAATACTATGTTCGGGGTAAAAGTTGACAAAATCCTAAGCACTGGTAGGCATTCAACCTCGAAAACTACATGGCAACCGTCCCCTTGTGAGAGAGTTTCGCGCTCGCGCAACAACACATCTGAAATGGTTCGAGTCTAGTCAGCTTCCATCATTAAAAAAACCCTGTAAAAGAAAGGAAGCTTAATTTTTTGTGGTTTGTCTTCCTGTGCTTCAGTATATGTAAACTGCTTACTGCACTTTCTCGCTCTGTTTGAAAGCGCACGTCCGGTGTTTTGTTCTTTATATATACTTAGGCCAGAGTGACGATCCTGATCCCACGACGTTCAAGCGAATACGATGTATTTACCGAAATTCCTAAACAAACCGGTGGACGAACGTAAAATTATATACAAATAAGAAACCCCTAAAAGCGAAAGAATAGTAAATAAGAAAACTTAACAATATCTCCATGGGAGCGCATCTCCACGAAAACATCTTAATAGATAATCATACCAGCATTAAAAAAGTGGGACTGCTGCAACCATTATTAGCTGAGGTGGCGTAAAGAAGTGTGTCAAGTTTGTTCGAGGCCTCCAGAAATATGTACAAGCACCGTGTACAACCGCGTAAATCAATGCTTCATAAATTTGTTGCATATCAAATGAAAGATGAAATGAGGGCGAGGAGATCTACCTTTTTTTTATTTAAGGAATACTGCGGACGGTTTTTCACCATACTAGCAGGAGAGGGTTACATAAGGTTCTTAA
>NW_027526335.1:124235651-124335651 GCF_048455015.1 Haemaphysalis longicornis | reverse complement strand
TTTCTCGGATGTCTCAAAAACAGAGTTTCGCGCAAGGGGGGATTCTGCTTCACACGTACACTAATGTCATTAATAGCAATTTGTTGTGATAACTGCAGTCTGATTTCACAAGATATCGAACATGCGAGCACATGCACATTTCTTTGTTTTTTCTCATATTTTTACGAGTTACACGCAATCCAGGGAATGGACCAAAAATGCAATTTGTTTTCCTGCACCGTGCGCACTTCTCGAGAAACAAAATCGTGAAGTTGGCGTGGCTTATGCGCGGTTTCCGGCGGCTGCTGTTTTTTTTTTTTTTTTTTTCAACTTTGGGGCTTCGCGCGCGGCAAGCTGCAGTTGCTCTGACTAAAATATGTTTTAAAGCAAAAACTACACCAAAATTACAAACAGTTCAACTTAAACTTTGCGTACTGTGGTGGCAAAAAACGTATACAAAAATATCAAATCAGACCAGACTCTAGATCGCCGCTCACTTTGACTCCCCCTGTCTCTGAATCCGCAATAGTGACCAACGTAAAAAGGATAGGTAATCTCGGCCACACATTTATAAACATATCTGCCAAATTTCGCCTCTCTAGAAAAAATGTGCATATCCCCCCAAAATCATTGACTCTAGTGCTTTTTTTCTAAAAACGCATAATTTTAAAATGAAAATAAAAATTGCGGTTGTTTAGCTTTGGTTAACCACTGTTCATAGCGAAAGCTTCAGTGGCTTGCCAGGCCCATTATCCAGGTGTGGTCAACTTCTAGTTTCACAGTACATACATGTTTGCAATAAATACACTGTTCATTCGCCATCTTTTTTCACCTCACGGCTTTGTTAAAGCCTCGCCGCTCTGGGAGTGACCACAGCTGGATGTTGTGTTCTTCCATCGAACACCCTCCTGGCCTACCTTCGTGGCGCGCACTTATCGCTGCGGCCTCGGCCTCGTCTACCTCCTCCGCCAAATGGCGACACGGGTCCCACGCACGTCACGAGTTCATTCCTCGTCTATACCTCCCTTGCCGCCTATTTCTCCCCACCATCCAGCCGCTGCTCGGCGCCGGGCGCTCCGCCAGGTGGCGACGCGGCTCCCACGCACGTCTGCGTTGCCTTCTACCCTATCTCTCCCCTGCCGCCAATCTTCACGCGTCACTAGGCCACTGCTGCATGCCGGGAGTTTGCGGAAGGGCGTGGGGTTTGACCTCTATCGCTGAAGGTGAAAACTGGCTACCCAGCAGACTACCCGAGGTAGCGTAGTGTAGCTTTCACTACGAAAAATCCGCTCTCTATCCCCTCTGGCGCCTCCAGCACCGTCTGTGCAATCGGCATCTCCGGTCGTCCACGTGAGCCTCCTCAAGCCGTACCTCATACGGGATCCACCTACCACTGCTCTTCCCTTATTCATAACAGGCACCGTGACGGTGCTTCTGCGGCCGGGTTGTAGTGGCACACACTTTGGCCAGCTTCGCTAGAAACTGATGCTAACTAAGCATAGCCGCATATGCAGCTACGCACACTCTCGCTTTATTTGGGTATGTGCTGCTATTGAAGGACCGACAAAAAAGGGGTAAGGAGACGAAGTTGGAGTTTCGGCGGGGCAGGCTTTTCGGCCTCAACCTTCCATTCTGCCGGTGACAGCGGTGTCGCTTATAATTACTCTTTCCTCCTCACCACCTATCCATGCGTTGTCACGTGTTATATATATATATATATATATATATATATATATATATATAAGAAAACCTTGATCAAGGTAAAAGCACGATTGTTGCCAACGTTTCAGCAAAGAGATTTGCTTTCGTTAGGGCAAGTCTCTTTGCTGAAACGTTGGCAACAATCGTGCTTTTACCTTGTTCAAAGTTTTCTTTTCTTGTGTTCTCTACCATCTTCAAAAGTTCAACTGCTCCCTATATATATATACACTGATATATTCATAAATATCGGCCAATTGTGCCCCAGCAATTATAGTTAGCTTTTGATTTTGACATTAATTAAGTGTACATCTATGAAAAGCACCGGAGTGTGATAAACGTACGTCAATAAATGTCTCTACGCTAGTATTATAGTAATCATTTAACTATGCATAGCAAAAAGAAAATGCGGTTTTTGTGAAATGAACCACAGCTAGGGAGTTCCCAGGAAATAAATGCTGTTCGTGTTCCACTAAGACATACTTTTGTCCAACTCATAAATAGTTAACAATTCGCAAGTTGTGATGCTGAGTTTTTCAAATTAGACCGTTCTCAGTAGCCTTTCCCGAAAAAAACTCGCCGCCTCAAAAATTATTTTGAACAAAAGACGTGACAAAACGAAAGTAGTACAAAATAGTGGAAAGATGTCGAGAGAGAGTCGGCTGCAGCAAAAAGAAAGCACTATGGAAGCAATGCAGGCTTAAAGTTAGTTTTTGGCCCGCTTCAGGGTAAGGGCTCTTATTGTGTCTACCATAAAGGGAGTTCTACGACCTCGATGCGCAGAAGGGTAATCTCAGGTGACTTCGTATACCTGCTGTTTAGTGCGCCGTAAGACATAGTCTAGTCTAGAAGGCCGGCAGTGGGGCTTTTTATAAGCACATATTTATGCGAATAAGTCCTTAGATAGCTACAGGATTGGGAAGCAGGAGATCGCAAGGGAAAAATTATTCGATAATACCAAAGGGAGTGCATTGCTATTTGACGCCCGGGCGGGTTGCTTGCCGACAAAAACGCTTATCCGCGAGCCGGTACAGAAAGAACTATGCGCAGGCTGCAAAAAGGAGCCAGAAACCATGCGACATATTGTAACAGAGTGCAAAAGTATCCGTCCAGTCCTCAGTGAAGGAGCCACCCAGCTTCCGGAGGCCCCTGGCTTTAAGGTTAGTGGAAAAGTGAATTGGACAGCAGTAGAGGTTAGTAAAAGAAGGTCAGAGTGTTGGTGGAAAAAGTGCAGAGAACGATCTGGGCAGACATGCGGACAAACAAGTCAGACTAGCACAGAAATTTCGTAGAAGTTTTTTTCTTTTTATTTTGATATTATTTTCATTTATTTTGTTTGTATTTTTTTGTGAGGTGATTGTACAGTGGCGTTGCTACTAAGGCCACTGTGCAACGCCACCCCGTTACAAAAGGGAAGCAGCCAATCATCATCATCATCATGATTATCCAACTCTCGCATCAAAAGCTTCCCAGCATTACCGGTTTCGTAATCATGCAGTCACTGTGCCCCGACAAATAGTCAATCGACATAATAATCACGAAGTTCACGGAAGGCATTGATGCACGAGCTACAAAAGAAACCGTAGGAGAGATGCTTGTCGAAATCAACAACGAGCAGTCCATTGGCCTTTATATCCGCTGAAGTGCTCAGTGGCTAAGGAGTTCTGCTGCTGAGCACAAGGTCGAGGGTTTGATTCCCGGCCGCGCCGGGCGCTTTTCTGATGGTGGCGAAAAGGAACAACGCCCGTGTGTACGAGATCTCGGCGCCAGATAAAGACCCCAGGTGGTCAAAATTAATCCGGAGCCCTCCACTACGGCGCGTCTTATCGCCTGCGTTGCGTCGGCGCGCTAAACCCTACAATCAATCAATCAATCAATCAATCAATCAATCAATCAATCAATCAATCAATCAATCAATCAATCAATCAATCAATCATTGGTTTATATAGAATTATTACATTTACTGTCGAAAATGACATTTTCACCTCCCCGAAGAGTTTAAGTTTTACAAGGCACCGCCTTCTGAAGTCAAATAACAAAAAATTGAAACCGGCCTCCCTGTTAAACTACGGATCGATATCCCTACAGCAATTCGTCGCATGCCCTTGTCACCGTAAAGAAAATAAGCACACAAAGGCTATGTAATACTAACATTGAACCACTTCATTCTACCAGAACCGCCAACGCAGCATTGTTCAGGTGCCGAGCAACACCGGCAACTACCAACCTCTGCAATTGCCAAATTCTGCCAACGTGGCTGTCCTTAAAGAGAATTATAGGGCTACCAAATTGACATGTGCCAAGTGCATTAGGCTCCACCCGGCGCACTCATAAGAATGCATGCGAAAAACTCAAACCAAAAATTTTATTTTCAGCTTATAGGTAATGAAAACATCAAATTTCCAGTTGAAAGAAAAGATGGACGAACCATTTTTGGGAAAGTACGCCAAGAAAGCTTGCTGGTTGGGGGCCAGCGTCTGGTCTTCGTGGCGACTAAGGTGAGCAAAAGTGAATTGGTTCATCCCCAGTCACCGTTCGCGTGGCCTATGGTTGCCTAAGCCGCCACCAAACCTAATTTGGACCCCACTTCCACATGGCCCAATTAATACCGCTGTCCCCCAACTTCGACAGTGATGTCTCTCCCGCATTGCCCAATCAGCTTACAAGGTAAGGTGCGCAGATGTTGAACGTTTCCTGCAGCCCAAGATCAAGAAATCCCAGCGCAAGAAAGTTGCGTATTGGTACACTGCTTCGCTGTCAGGTAAAAGCCGATATTGGTGAATATTTTCATCCAATGTGCCCTTTTTAATAGTGCGAGTAAATAAAATTTCCCGTGTAAACGTTCCGTACAACAGAAACATTTTAATCGTAAAATGTAGGGTATGTCCAAAACATTTTAGGGGCGAAGCATATTAACGCCGAGGCTTGTCCGGCGTCCGGCGTCCGTGCTCATGGCACAGCACCGTGTAAATTGAAACATCTGGCAACAAAAGGTTCACGAAACGTAAACAAGAACAAAATAAAAGGTTCACAAAAGGTTTTAGAGAGAGAGAGAGAGAGAGAGAGAGAGAGAGAGAGAGAGAGAGAGAGAGAGAGAGAGAGAGAGAGAGAGAGAGAGAGAGAGAGAGAGAGAGATGCGCCCAGAACCGTGCAAATCGAAACATCTGTGAACAAAAGGTTCAGAAAGGGTTAACAAGAACAAAATAAAATGTTCACAAAAGGTTCAGAAAGGGTTAACAAGAACAAAATAAAATGTTCACAAAAGGTTACAGACAGAGAGAATGCTCCTGGAGAGCCGTTCTGCGCATGCGCGAGAGGCATTGGATTGGATTGAACTGGATTTGGATTGGATTGCATCGGAAATTGTTTTAGCAGCAGTAAGCACTCTCACGGGTGATTTACAGTAAGGACGATCCCCAGTGTTACGCGCACTCGTCATGATTCACTTCTTGTAGATGCGTGAATTTTTTTTCCTGTAACTTTCAATTGCATTGAATGCAGTAAACCTGGCGGTAGTTCCTACTCTATAACGGTAGCGAAATGATGGCAAAAATCTCGCAAGTAAGTAATTGTATTTGCTTCTTGTACAATCAATAACACGCGCACAAAAAATACGTTTTACCTGTTTATGGCTGGAAGGCACTTCATGAAAAACGCGCAGGCATCCGAAATACACCACTTAAGTAAACTCTGACATCTGAAAAGGCACTCTAAGTATGCCTTCAATTCATGCCAGGAAGTGTTACACCTGCGGAGGGATAAAACTTCTTTCCATCGACGAAGAGTAGTAACTACTGAAATAAGAATACTGCGCTGTCTTAATTCCTTTTCTTTACAAAATCATTGTAGCAGGTCCACGAAACCTGAGCAGGTCTCGTATTAACGCTGCTATAAAATAACAAATGTCGCTAGGTGCCTTCTTTGCTAAATTGTTGGAACTCCCGCATATGTTGCGTAAAACACCGAACATAGCGAAAAGCTGATATCCTTTTTTTTTAAGTCCTTTTGTGTCTGTTTTCCGCTTCCACGACGAGGTAATGACGGTCCATGAAAATAATTTCACTCAAAGTCGCCCTTTGAGGCTCTCGGAAAGGGACAACCTCTGAAACGTTATCTTGAGAAACAGGCCGAGTGAACAAAGCGGCAGTTTAGCGGTCCAGCGGCCAGCCCACCTCCATTATCGTTTTCCTTGTGGCTCTCGTCATTAAAATGTCATCAGCTTCACACTTTCTTACTTTTCCTTAAGACACACCGCTATGAAAAACGCACAAGCACCCGGTCGCCTGTGACATCAGCGTGTACCCAAGGAACGACGTCTACTCCTCTCCTTGTGGTAACAAAAAGAGCGGGAGTTAAAAAGTGGAGGTCTACTTTAAGCATGGTTTCACGAAAGTCATTGCATGTCATCCAAAACCACGTGCGATTTTTAAAAGCACGCGTCATGTAGCAACAAATATTAGGCGACAAAACGGAACCCCCTAAAGCGAACAGGTTAGGCCGCATACGAAGAGGCTGCTTGGTGCACTTTGAAGTTAAGGTCGGTAAATTAAATATTTTATCCATGGCATTCCAGCTGCACCTGCTCTTCTCTCTCTCTAAAATCCCGTCAGCCCGGCGTGCAATCAGCGATCTTTATATTTGAGGAGCATGGAAAAACAGAAACGAACCAATAGAAACGATTAAAGCTGTCCTACTATAAGAAGTTCCAACTGTCACAAGTGCAGAGCAGTGATTCGCATTAGGGGCTTGGCGCCGTTGTCCGCCCTTCGCTGCCACCGCTCACGCTCCTACCGTCTCTGTCTCACTCCTCTATTGATGAATTGAACACGGGTTTATTCAATGCAGTTCTATTTTTGCGCCTTCGCAGTCCTCGCGCGTCTTCTCCTGGGACGGCTCGCATCCTTTTCTTCATCTTTTATTTCTTGTTCTGGCTGGAACAGCAAGAGGGCGAGTTCTGTTCCTTTAGTGCTTGTTTCATCTTTCACGTTCAGCATTTTGGCGCCATTTTGAACGCGGTCATTTTCTTTCTTCCACGGCCACTTTTTGTTTCGCTTGCTATAGTAAAAACTAAGTGAGCGCGGGTACTACCAGCTAAGTGCTTATATTTTGCCTCAAATGTGCCTCCAGTTATCTTTGCGCAAAATAATGGAGACATGTATGAATACTGCAAGCGGTGGCAAACGTTTTTAACAGTTCTGCGCATATAAACTACTGGTTTAAGTATCTCTGAAACTTTAGGCCAGAAAGATGAATGAAGAAACCAGCAGGTACCTTTTCCAAGCCTCTGTTTGGATGCGTGGCGCCGTGGGACTCTGTTGCGGTGCGTTACGCCGCGTTACTGCAGGGGCTACAGAGCGTGACCACGAAAGAGCTACGACGACAAGCCCGGCCCATAATGTGCTCGGGACTTAATGAAAAACGCAGATTACTCTAAACATAAAGTCGCTGTTGTCTGCGCTGTTTGAAGGAATGTATTAGGTTTCGGCATTGAGGAGATAGGATTGACGAAAAATTCGGAATTGGTTCCATTTTGTGAAGGTGGATTACCAGCAAGCTGAGTTTGCACAGAACACTGAAGAAAAGTACAACCTTTTGGCGGGAATCGCGCTGCTGTTTCTCGGCGTCATTCGGTGTCAATAGATGGTCTGGAATCGGGGTACACGTAAGCGTTCCTAGTTGAGAATTGTGACGGTGCACCTTCAGCCAGAAAGGGGAGTTTACAGGTCCAGTACACCTGCAGAAGGTTTACGTCCCAGCGACCGGGCATCCCCATTATGACGAAGTGAAACAAGTAAAATTTAAAACGAAGAAGGGCTTGTTTCTGGTTTTCTGTCGCGTTCTCGGTCGCCAGAGGTAGAGTTTCTGCCCAGGAGGAGGCTCTTTCGGCACTGGCGCCTGAATGCTTTCTGCAGGCTTTTTATGTTTAATCTTGTGTTCGGGGAGGAAGGAGATATATCAGACGCAATTTTTATTTTGTTGGATCATTTTTTAGGAAAGGCTATTTTTATATTTTCTTATTTTTCGGTTTTTATAAATTATGTTCGACCAAGTATTCTGATTTACGCCATTAGAGTGATTACAGCTGTTATTTTTTTGCCAAATCAGCCTTTTCATGGAAATGCAGGGCGTTACACTGTTTGCCATTTCCGCTATTTTTTATTCTTATTTTTGAACGTTTCTTCTGCGGATTTTTTATTTTTGTTTATTCTTTGTTTTGGGGGGGTGACAATGTCAGATACACATTTTTTGTTCTGTCGGATCATTTCTGTGAAGATGTTATTTTTTCTATTTTTCTTTTTTTAGTTATTTTCTTTTAGAACCAGTTATTTCCACTTACGTTATTTCAATGATTACACGTGTTCATTCCGATAACTGTGTATTTTTGTGGAAATTCAGGGCGTTACATGGTCCTGGTTGTGAGGGTACTCGGCACAGGATGCTACGCAATAATAAACATTTATTCAGTCCCAAAATAAGACCACCTGCGTGGCCCCTCTGTCAAGGTAGCCACGCATTGAATGTTACTGAAAATGAACTATAGGACAGGACGTACCCCTCACGCACGCTTTCTTCTCTCCAGTCCTTGTGGAGATCCCATATAAACGTGAAATCGTATGCTGATCCTCGTCAGTCGTCGAATGGGCGCCCTGGTGGTCTGTGTTGGTATTTGTTTTGTGTCCTGGCGAAGCCGGCATGGGAGAAGTTCTTCTCCTATAAAGCATGCTTTGGCTGCAGTGCAACAAAGCCTGTGCATGTGCGGACTTTACGGTTGCATTCCGGCGTTGTACACAGCAGATAAATTACTTCAAAATAAGTGCGCTAGTGGGCGTGCAAACCTGTACGAAAAGAGAAGAGAAGTATTACAGCCGCCTAGGCTTCTTGAAATCGCAAAATTAAACAACTCCGGCAACATTGAACTCAAGGAGCGGTAATGCTGCACCCATGCACTAGGTTTTGTCAAAGGTTGTTTTATAAGAAAGAAGAAAACGTGGCGCAAACTAGACACGGGCGAAATGTCACGCGAAAACTCATTGTGGCTTCTCTGATCTGGCCTCGCATGAACGCCGCTGTTCGCAACTGGGTCAGCGCCTGCGCACCATGCCAGCGCTTAAAGGTTCACCGGTACACAGCCCGCCCGCAAAGACTTTCCTACAGCCTGATGAGCGCTTCGCTGTCGTGCACATAGACCTTGTCGGTCCCTTGGCCCCATGCCAAGGCGACCGCTACCTCCTTACTTGTGTGGACCGATTCACACGCTGGCCTGAAGGCACACCGCTACCTGGCATCTCCGTGCCGGCAGTATTGTCAGCATTCTTTTCGATGTGGGTAGCGCGCTTCGAATGTCCATCATCCGTCGTCACAGCGGACGGTGGTTCTAGTCTACCTTGTTCGCGGAGCTCCTTCACATTCTTGGCACGAGTGTGCGTACTGCAGCGTACCGGCCACAAACAAATGGGATCGTCGAGGCGCTTTCACCGGAAAATTAAGGCTGCGCTCACAGCACCCGACTGTCCAAAACAGTGGGTTCAGCGCTTGCCCCTTACACTTCTGGACGTACGCAGCGCCTTGAAAAGTGACCTTACCTGTTCTTCAACTGAACTCGTTTATGGCAGCCAGCTTCGCCTACCAGCCGACCTTTTCAAGGTACCGTCTCACACTCTTTCCGTGGCGGACTACGCCAATTATCTGCGATGGACCCTCGCTGACCCTCGACAGCAGCCTACACGCGAACGAAAACCCCGAGCAGCTTATGTGCTTCCACACCTTGAACAGGCAACGCATGTGTTCGTGCGGTACGGACCCGTACGGCTCCATTTGCAGCCACCCTACGTTGGCCCTTTCGCGGTGAACGAGCGGCACTCGTCGACGTTATGGACATGAGGGGCCCTCATGCTCACATAGCCCTAGAGGACCTGAAGCCGGTATACGTAACAGCCGCCGGCAGCAACCCTGCGACATTTCCACCGTGGCTACACAGCCGCGCGATCGTCATGTACTATCGGCACCTGTTGATGAGAGCATCGTACCAGCTTCTCTCTTTGGGGGGAGGGGGGGGGGCGGGAGCCCTGTAGCGACAAATCACAATCTAAGTGGCAGCAGCGTGACGTAGGCCAACGAACGCGCTCACACGTCGGAAGGCTCACGCGCCCCTGATTTCGCCAGGGTTAGACCACACTGTGTTATTTAAACCGGCTTTGCTCCGTGGTCTGGCCCTTTCCTTCAACACCTCCGTGCCATGCACTCTGTAGAGTAAATATGCCTAAAATGAATCAGGGAAACTTCTGTGCCTTTTTAACGAACCATTTTTCTGGCTACTCCCCCATCGTGCGACTGCGATGTATTCGACGTGCCATCTAGGAGTCATCTTAATTTCGATCAATGCATCCCCTTTAAAGGGTGCTCTACAGAAGGAAAATAGTTCGGAAGGTGAGGCCGAATTTGACACATACAAACAATTCTCGCACTTTTCGCAATAATAACACTAGCAAGAAACAATTCTTAGCAGTGATTCTATTTAAGCTGGTGGGTTGGCCGGCGATCATGCACGAAAAACCTCGCTGAGCGATGACGTCATCGGCCACCGGCTTCACCTTAGCTAAGCCTCGCCGCCCTCGGGCGGACTCGTGCCGCCACCTTTCGGAGGCGCGATACAACTGGTAAAGGCATGGCTTTGGATACGCGTCGCGGAGAGGCTTGCTGTATCACTTGTTGTTACAATTGGTGCAGTTTCGAAGGTACCAAAATGAGAAATAGTGCCAAAATAAAAGAATCCAAACTACCGAGAACCCATAACCTTAACTTCTTCATGAGCGTCCCACATCCCAGACCACACAATCCGAACGGTGCCCGCCAAACGAGTTCAACGCTTGTCGCACTGCGCACTCCGCTAGTCTTGGATATCCACCGCCAAGCCGGTGGGCACGCGCACATTGCACATACAATAATGACCCAGTGTTCGTTCTCTTGGGGAGGGAGGTGGTGGAGGTGAGGACACCACTTAGAAAATTTGGCCGAGTCTCCAAGCATTACCACGCATAAACTTACTCCAACCAAGAATAAACCAGGCCGAGCCGCAAGCTTCGCGGCTTGCCACGTTTTCGCGCCCCTAGCGCGAAGCTGCCGCAATTTTCTTGCTGAGAATATACAGGTAGCGTAACCTATGAGCGCCTGGGAGACTATAGTAAAGAATTATCTTAAGCTACAAGTTTGTTATGTAAAGAACATAATCGGAAATGTATTTCGTCTGTAATATTGTAGTGTTCAAAAAGCACAGCATTGGTTTCTCATTTAAAAATCATGGTAGCTTTCCAAGCATTGCGGTCATGCGCGCTGCTTGTGCATGCTGGAGCAGAATGATATGTGGGGACTGTCGTTCATCTCCCTTACTTCTCTCCACCGACGCATCCATTCTGCGACCTCTACTGCTGTCTTTGGTTTTAACAAGATCGTTTGCCTGTTCTCACAGAGTGTTGCTCCAACTAGCATCTGGAAAAAAATGTGCCCCTCTGTACTGCGTTTCGTTCTTTCCAGTTAAAGCACGTCATCCCTTATGTGTAGGCCACTGTCAGAATGCTGCAATTTTTATGCTTGCCTTGCTCTGCGTGCCCGTTTAGTTGAACTTGGAGCAGGCGTTGTAGCTGAAGTGGTATTTTGCAAAGCGGAATCTGGTTGAAAAGGTGCTATTCTACATTAGCGTTGTGACTATCATGCAACTGGTGAGGCTACTAGTCCCCAATTCCCCACCTCTCTCTTAGTTCACACTAATAAGCGGCCCTGCATCGTAAGCTTTGGTCAGCGCTGTTACACGGGAAGCAATACTTATTTTCATTCTATATACATAGTGATCAAAATTAGGTCGACAGGCTTGATTGAAATTAGGCGCTGAGCTTTACATGAAGACGACCTGTGCAGTGAGGTTATGCGCCCAGGAGGACACGCGAATAGGAGGTAATTATTGGTATCCGTGCTTTAATTAAGTAAAATTGAATGATTACCTTTTTCGTGGATGCAGTAAGCAGGCATGTTTGTATTGAAAAGTTAGACGCGATTGTGTTTCTACGCAGTTTCGTTTGAATTCGTTTAGCGCATCCGTACTTCGAGATATTGAATGATGAAGTTCATTTGCCGTCCGCATGATTCCGAATGCTAGACAGAGAAGACCGGCGTAAAGCTCATCCCTTTTGTTCCGTGTTTCGATAGCGGTTCCGCCTACTGCAGATTGAGATAACTCCAGCCTCGACTGAAAGGGTGCCAGTTATCACTTTTTCTATGCTTCCACCCCGTTGTAGAATAAATACCGTACGCAGCAGTCACAGCACAAAAGATTGATTTGATCTTATGATTAATGTGCCGATGCAAAGCTAGCGATGAGGCGCGCCGTGGAGGAGGGCTCCGGTTTAATTTGAACCACCTGCGGATCTTTGACGGACGCCAAAATCTCACACACATGGGAATTTTTGCTTTTTGTCTCCATCAGAAAACCGGCCGCCACGGCCGGGAACTGAACCCGCGTTCTCATGTTCAGCAGCACAACGCGTTAGCCACTGAGCGACCGCGGCGGGTACATCACGAAAGGAAGGAGCTTTGCTCTGGGCTTCACTGAGTAACATGCGTAATCATGCGAACAGCAATTAAACTTCGCGGTGAGAGATCTCGGAGTACGCGTGCACCAGAAGAATTCTGCCAAATAAAACTGCGTAGAAACAGGATTGCGTCTAACTTTTCAATACAAACAAGTCTGCTTACTGCAGCCCCTAAAAAGTTATTTATTCAATTTTGGTTAATTATTCCATTTTACGTCAATAGTTACCACCTAATTGTGTGCCCCCTTTCCGCGTAACCTCACTGTAGGGGTCGTCTTCCCGTACATATAAGCCTCTAATTTTTAAAAAATCTGCAAACTTAACTTTGATTAAGCTGTATAAAAAACACTCCGGAAAATTACAGCGCTCGCTTGGACCAGCTGCTCCCTTCGTTTCGCGCTTACGTGTTCTGCTGCCTAATTACTCCCGGGAGTTCGTCCCCGACGTGAGCCTCCTCTAAGATGTAGCGTGCTGTTCATTGCTCCATTTGTTGCAGGCGCCCGGTTCGTGTAAGTCCACGCAGGCTTTTCGGTGATGAGCCCTTATCGCAGGGAAGAGGGAAACCCTTCAAGAGTAATGGAGCACGGAGCACGTTCCTTATCGCAAACTGTGGCTACTCTGCCTACACACCTCCTGTATTAGGCGTCTTGCTTTTATATCTACAACCCTCTAAACATGGTAAAAAATGAGTGCTGGTGGTTGGCGACCAAACTCTTTTTTTGTTTTGATTACTTTTATTCCTCCTTCATTTTTCACCGCAGCCCTGAAGGCATCGTATATGAATGTCTGACGTTTTTGTGTTTTACCGGAGCACAAGGATCGTGTTTTCTTTTATTATGGGTCGGGGCGGAGGGGTGCGGAAGGGTATCAGGCCTTTACTGCGGGAAACGCACAACGTCATACTAAATTGTAACGCAAAAAATTAGTTTTGTCTTGTTACGACTGTTTTTCTTCAGGTTTAAGCAATACAAATGGCCTCATTTTGACGCTCCTTCTATAGTCTTATTCGGTGTTCTATTTCAGTTTTTTTACTGCATAAATCTGAACAGTGTGACCACGTTTATTGAACTGTAATATTCTTATCTCAGATGGGTGCGTCAAATAACCATAAGTATTATTGCGGTTCGTGCGGGGTCATCTTTAGGCGTTTGTATTCGTATTGGTGGGCTAGTACGCAGGCACGCGCCTACGCATTCCCCAGTCTGCGTGCAGGTGGGCGCGTGTTCCTGCACACGTGTCGTGCGTGGGGATCTGTGCTTTCTGTGTGTGTACTAACGCGCTTCGTTTCGGCAGCGAGAGAGCAGGTAATGCTGGTATACCAGCACCGTTCTATGGTACAGTAAAATAAAAAATGGAAGAGCACCCTTGAGGATAATATTATGAGATGGGAACGCGAAAACGGGCGAGCGATCGAATTTCGGGCAAGCAGGATTCCATAGCACCGACAGTCGACCCTCTTTCTTCATAAATGAGTTCGTTTTTCAGATTCAAACTACATGCCCTAAGCCAGCTTCCCCCATGCAGTAAATCGCCCACGGAGAAGCGCCCGACGACGTGGAGAGCGTCATGTTTTCATACCCTCAGTTGAAACTTGAGGTGGGCGACTTTTTTTGTATTTACTATGCACGCACTATGGAGACAGGAGGGGGGCGCGGTCTTCTCTTAAAATTTATCCTACGCCAACGCCATGCGTTGGCGTAGGATAGTAGTTAAGTTACTTCGCTGTCAGCGCCTCTACCGGTATCGATTACGGCCTTTGCCGCGGTTGTTTTTAGATGTCGTAAATAGTTGGCGCGTGGGCGGACGACATTTTGCTGCGCCGTTTCACAACCTTTCCAAGTAATTTTGGCGTGTTAAAGACAGAGAATGGCCCCAAAACTACAGCACAGATGGCGGGACAGCCGGCGTGTTCACTACGGCTCTCGGCAAGTGTAGAAAATGAGTGGCTTCCGTAGAACGTTTTGTAACTGAGCACGACAGAAATTGCGGGAGGACCGTGAATATATCAGAAGAGTCAATTTTGCGGCATCGGTGTGATACCCCAGGCAGATCGCTTCTCGTTACACTAGCCGTGCTTAGGTGTGCTCACTCTTAAAATACCCTGGCATTTTACTCCCAACGAAGTGAGATATCTGGATAGCGATATTATATAGAGGCAGTTCTCCCTCTAACCCAAAAAGTGGCGTTGCTGAGAGAATGAGACAGCGTTTAAAATTTTTGGACTAGCTGTCCGGGTTCTAGTGACGCTCTGGTTTCTGTGAAGCCCGATACGTCAAGCCTGTCAGGTGAAACCATTGGGTATATCTGTGGTTCACCGACCACTAATTTGTGGCCCCCAAATCCCATGTGCCCCCCCCCCCCCCCCCTCCAAGCCATCAGTTACCCCTGCTCGTTTACACCGGTATGGTGTTCTTGTAGCATGAGCTACACTGGCCGAGGTTGAGCAGTTTCGCGTGGCTCCTGGAGAGCCGTGCTGCGCATGAGCGTGGAGCAGTGACGTCGCACGGCGCACAGAATGTTGCTCGCTGCCCGGCGTCTCTCACGCACCCCACGCGCCCAGCGTCTACGCCGACCTCCGTTCAACACGTGGCGGCCCGGTCCACTTGATGACCATGCGAAGGGTGACCGAGTATGGAACCGATGGCTCGGGTGTCTCAGCAACACCGGCGTGCGCCTGTGAACACCAGCTTAACTCTGGGGCGATTGGTGACGCTGCGCCGGATCCGCTTGATAAATGTACTTGTGTCACCTAATGCGTATACCATGTATGTGTCATTGAAGCACCAGTAAGCGTGACAATCAAGCTAATCCTAGACAACCAGGAAAGCTAACAATAACCAGCTGAACCTCAGCTCACTGTACGTATATCCTGGCATAGCCGGGCTAAGCCACTGCTATTTTTTTTTGGTATTTTGTGTGCGTGTTCATGCATCAGTATTTTTGTCAGCATACATGTGTGTGTCGGGTTTATGTGTATCTGTGCACACAAGCGCAACCGTTTCAGTTAGTGTGCGTGTATATTATCAACTTGTTTTCTTGCAGGCGGGTTTTCGCGTTCTTTAGTGAGTGCATAGATTTTCATTTTGTAATTTCGCGCGGGCGCGCCTCCGGGTAGGTGTCTGTGTGGGTATGGGTGCGTCCTGTTCGTACGTGTGTGCATACGTGTTGCTTTTGCGTGTGTGGTAGATTCTGTGCGCACCTCACCTTCATGTGTTTATGCGAGCATGCGTGGAGAGACTCCAATTCAACGAGCACTCACATGCACCCGACAGGCATTTGTGTTTAGCATTCCAATCAGATGTTGGGCCAATAGAAGCATGAGCGATTCTGGGTCCCCTTGTATGCCTCATTATGGCGAAAATGTTGACTGAAAATTTGAAGAAAAACATGTAGGTTAGTTGGGCCGAAACTCCCCACCGGCCAATGGTCGTTTAAATGTTAGCATCCAATAAATTTGGTTTTGTCATATTTCGTTTTCTTCTTTTACCTCGCCCTCTTTGACACCGTTCTTGACTCGGACATGGCCTCTTTAGTTATGCTTGCTTTTTTTTCTTGAGGTAACTAAGTGAGGGCCATTGGTTAGATTATTTGTGTGATTTTTTGTTATGTTTAGATTGTTTAAAGAGTTTTTGTTGTTGACACTATTTGTGAATTCACCCGTCAGGGTGATGGAATAAATATGCATTTGCAATGGTTGTTATTTATTTTGATGATTTTATTTGGCGGATTTCTTTTTTTGTCTGTCGAACGTTTCATTTTGTAATGGTGTGCTCGCTGTTGTATTGCAGTGGTTGTTTTAGGTGAACTGTGTTTTCAGTATTTGCGCTTGGGCACGCTTACGCGCGTGCATGTGTGCGTGCGCGTGCGCTCGTGTGTGTGTGTGTGTGTGGGCATGCGTGTGTGTGCATGTGTGCGTGTGTGTGTGTGTGCGTGTGCGTGTGTTTGTGTGTGTGTGTGCATGCGTGTGTGTGTGTGTGTGTGTGTGTGTGTGTGTGTGTGTGTGTGTGTGCGCGCGCGCGTGCGTACGTGCGTGCGTGTGCGCGCGTGTGGGTGGGTAGGTGGTTGTGGCTAAGGGCGTGTGCGCGGGTGCTTGTGCATGTTAATTTGCGTGCGTGTGTACGGTGTGTGTATATGTATGGCCGCGTGTGTGTTATTGCGGGTGTATCTAAAATTAAGTGGAAATGGGTGGGCGCACTGTAGGTGAAACACTGCGTGAAACTGGACTCACCGTCGAAGCACGCGTTATCCTATTAAATACCGCGTTGTTCGAAGGAACATTGTAACTTTTTCGCACGTTCTCATTGAAACATAGCCGCTGCGTGTATATCGATCTTAGTTACAGTAATAACAGCAGCTCTTGCCGAAAGTCGCGCTCTAACTCAGCCATCCGTGTTTACCCGCAACCCGTGATACATCGTGTATCAAGCACGCTGTCCCAGGTTTTGTTTGCTCGCGTCTCATTTGAGCTATGTATGGAGGAATGAGTTGCCTCGATTTCATTATGAAGCAGCGGGTAATATTGAACGTTTTGGCATAGCGTCCTTCGTGATAAATGGTTGTTTCTCACGATATCTCACCTCACCCACTTTCGGGAAGTGTTACTTCTTGCAACGTTGCCTCTCCAACGAGGTTCTCCGCTGGCCAGAATTCGGAAAGAGTAACGGGAAACTAGGTGGCAATACCGGACATTTGATTTGAAGGTAGCCGAAAAGAAGTATCTGTTAGTTTTACTGAAGGGAATGCGATGCAAATGATGGGTTGGGGGGACAGGCTCTCACTACTATTGTCGCTCAGTGATTCGGCTCGAGGAAGAGCCGCAAATTTTTCTATTCTCCGGAAATTCATAAAAATTTATTTCAGCAAATGTGACTAGCGAAGCAATAATCGCAAAACGTTTCCAGAGGGGACAGATTTTATTCCTGGTAGCGGCATCGAGTCTTAAGCAGTGCATACATTCCATACATTTTAAATTATATTGCTAAGGGTAGCGTCTCCTAATGCCAGAATTTGAGTTTCGAAGTAAACAGATATAGATATCTCGATATCTACAATGTCAGATATAGATATTGTTACGCGGCACCAGAACACGGAAAAAGAATCATGGTTTGTTACAAACTGGAGTATTTCCAAACAAACCTGATGTCGCATGCTCAACGAGACATGACCCCTCAGATGTTTTGGTACGGTAATCTGACCGGATTCACTTAAAGCCTTCTGTAGGTAATCTGTCAAAAGACTACGAAGAAACATACCGAACACGTTTGGGGGTAGCGTGAAATGATGTACGCATAGGAGCCGAAAAGTGACTACCTTATTAGTCACCTGTTTTTCAGACCGTAACAAATATTCGTTACAGATAAACACTTTACCACCGCACGATAACAGTCCATTACTGAGACTTATTCTTCCGGCGGAAAACCACGAAGTATACGCAGTATTTGCAGGCTCTCAGATGAGTTCGTCACGTGAGTTCAAAATGGTGTTTGTGTTCCTAGTGAGTATGTATAGACCGACAGTAACATTCACGATAGGCGAGTGTCTTCAAGTCGTAGCACTAATTTATATATTTTAATGCCCATGATTTTCAAATGAGAACTAATGTTATTTACTCATCCAAAATGGGCGGTTGTAGCATCGTAAAATTTTCAATCTCGGTAAAATCTCTTGGGTTGAAAAAGTGCTTTGTATAATGCCGATATGAATTCTTGCACGTATAGTTACGTGGTTGTAGAACAGATGACGCGAGCCACAATTGATGAAGAAGCGATCTATTTAGAGCATGGCATGACCTATTTACATTTTATACAAGGGAGCCCTTACAGAGTGTTCGCCCAGGCTGCACGCCCCAGGCACGGCTTCTTCGTCGCTGATCGTCGGCCCCGCAACGGAATGCCCTAGTGCACCCATCGTGTTCTCGTGGCGATATCAAGCCCCCCCTATGGCGTTGCAAATACGTTTTTACTGCAAGACAGCACTTCAGTAAGAGTTTACTGAAATAGAGTTTACTGAAGTGGCTAAGGCGTTGTGCTGCTGAGCACCAAGACGCGGGTGCGATTCCCGGTCGCGGTGGCCGCCTTTTTGATGAAGGCGAAAAGCAAAAACACGTGTTTTCGAGATTTCGGAGCACGTTAAAGATCCCCGGGTGGTCAAAATTATTCCGGAGCCCTCCACTACGCTCAGCCTCGTCGCCTGCTGCGCGCCGGCTCGTTAAACGCTCAAATCAATCAATCAACCAACCAATCAATCAATAAATCGTAAATCTTTATTGTCAAGCTAGGCAACCAAATATCTGCACGCTGTAGGCGTAGTAGCAAGTTGTATATGACCAACCAAAAATATTTCTCAGTGTAGAATCCACAACTTTATTACCACAGTAAAAAGGCAAGCATATGTTGCGTGTCAAATAAATTCTTCTTCCATTCACCAAGTCAAGATTAAGGCTGTCTAAACTTGAATCCTGGGGCTACATAGCCACCACAAATGAAGTAGCAAGAACATCATGCAAACATTGGACAAGCAAACTGCCCAGGACATCCGTCTAATCTCTCGTATAACCAACAGAAAAGGGGGGATGAAAGGAGAAGGCACCATACAACTCGTCCCGGCTTTCATCATCAGCCGCATCATCTACGTCACCCCTTGCTTAAATCTAAACAAGGAGGAAAGAGAAAAACTCAACAATAAGATTTAGAGAGCATATATACGAGCTATTGCACTGCCCATCTCAAGCCCCAATGACAGATTCGATGGCTTGGACCTTTACAATTTGAAAGACTTTCCAAAACTCTTAAGGGGCGACACACCCTAAGAGAACTTTCCATCCCCTACGCGTATACACGATCTGAAGCTGTTGATACCCGCTGTGCTTCAAGAGCTGCTACGTACTACTGCCATACCGTTAAACATGGATCCGACAAATAACAAAAACGGGAGAAAGGCCAGAGCACAAGCAATCCCAAAACAGTACGGTAACAATACCGAAGCAGTATTTTGAGATGCAGCAGACCACCCCGACAACAACGCCATTGCAGTGGTGGTAGTAAGTCACACTGGACAAGCCCTGTCCTCGGCGACAGTACTCACCAAAAAATACATGTACTACATTTGCAGAAGGGGCAGGAATTGCTCTAGCAATCACCTCAACTCGAGCCAGATATATATTCAGCGACTTCAAGGTCGCCATGCGCAGCTAAAGCAAAGGGCGGATTCCATAAGTCGCCCAAGAATACTTCAACAGCTACGAGCAGCAACATACAGGACAACTAAACTAGTCTGGTCTTTTACACACGAAGGGTCACACCTCAACGAACGGGCCCACACTGCTGCTTGCGAGATGTCACCCAAGCAGCAACACCCCCCTCGTAGCGGCAACAGACCGCTTATTGACGTTTGACACCCTCAACTCCTACAAAAAGATAACAAGCTATTAGAAGCTTAGCAGGTGCGAATGCACAGCTGTCCACCACACTCACAACGCTGCACAGGCCATGTTATAAAGACTTCAAACGAATACCTACCCGAACCCGGTGGCCTGTAGTAATTTCCTTCCAGAAATCTTCTCGGATAAGCGCGAACACTGCGGCCACAACGCAGACCTCACGGACATTATGTAAAAATTTAGGCTAAAGAAACAAAAAAAAAACAAAAGGAACAACATGCCTCATTTATCCCCTCCCCTAGACATCAAAGACCCACATCTAGAGCACTGGGGAACACTGATACGCAGCTCCGATCCCCAAATGAATCTACGCCTTGTGTAGATGGGGACCAAAATCTGCTGGCTGACTAACGCGGAAGAGAGAGCCAAAGCTTTCTACTTCTGGGCAAATAAATTTTTTTACCCCTCTCTCTCTCTCTCTCTCTCTCTCTCTCTCTCTCTCTCTCTTAATATTGCTTGCTGCCTCTTTCGTACTCAAACGTAAACAGTTCGACCATTACAGTGTAGGTTGTCACGTCTATTCTCTGCATTAGAAACACATCTGCAAAAATCAGTGTGTATCTCTTCTTCCCAGAGGCATTTTTTCCCGGTCTTCGTTTTGATTGCAATTGGGGAAGTTTTTTCGCTTGATATTTGTACTCACAATATCTAAGATAACTTTGTGGCGCCCAATTACAATCTGAATTTGGCCGCTAAAAGAAATAGCTGTCCGAAAACGATATTATATTCTCTTGTGGGTAAGTGACAAAATCAATAACGCAATTACACAAATATTTGTTTTGGACACATGATCAGCGTTCTATTAATAATACCATGCCAAGAACGAGACTCAGACTACTCTGGGAAAAAGTGACTGCAATAATGCATACAGCAAAATGTTTCTATGACGCAAACGTATTTTACAAAAACCAAGAATTTCATGGGAAGATGAGGTTAACTATTAACAAAACCTTTGGACGAAATCGCACCTCACTGAATTACACGGACAGATATTTTGGTGACCTTAAAGGAGCCATGAAGAGAAAATACAACTTCGTTTAATTTGAAAGAAGTAGGATTCAGTATCTCACTTAGCTCCATGACAGCCACAAAAGATGTTTTTAACGAAAAAAGCAAGAATTATTTAAAAACTCAAATTTTGCGCCACAGTGAAGTGTTATGGGCAAGAATGACGTCATACGGGCCAACAATAAAACATAATTTTCAGTGCGTTAACTGCACGTTAGCATTCAAGTGATGCGGTCAAATGGAACTAGAGGCCCTATTACAGACGTCCAGTCATGTGACGTCGCAACAGGTCAGTTAGGCGGCAGCCAATCACACAAACAAGGTTCCGTGACATCATAGAAAAGTTGCGGGAAAGTGGCTAGGGGGTCGCGACTGCGTCACACGTTTCCTTTAATATCTACCTTATTTGTTCGAAGATTGCTATGATATTGGTATCATTGTCATCGGGACTAAGCAGTCTTTCTAATAAACCCAACTTGTATTTTGTCTTCATGGCTCCTTTAACTCTGTTTTTGACGACTAATGGTTTTTATGCTGACCTCATACAATTTCACCTCATATATTTCTACCACAAAATTTCTGTGTTTTAACAGCAGTCTTGTTTAAGCTATAGGTTTCACCGTCAATGAGTAGCACAAAAAAATTCCCTCGCCTTCCCGCGAGAGGAACACGAGTAAATGCAGAGCAATGGGGGTTGTTAACGCCGCGTAAAGTCGCGTTAGGGTGGGTAGTTGGGTTGTAGTTGCGTTGGTGTTGGTTTGGGGTAGAGAGAGGAGAGTAAAGTCGTGTTAGGGTGGAGCGAGCGTCAACCAAGGAAGGAAGGAGCAACGCAGTGACTGAAGCACGAGCGACCGCTAGCCGCTTTATATTTGCAGCGCGCGCAGTAGAGGGAGAGCAGTACGGGGGGAAAGCGCGCATGCCCAAGCAGCGCGCGCCCTTTCACGCCCCACCGCGCTGCTATCACGCACCTGTTACGCCGAGACCGCGACGGAGCGAACGGGCTGACTACGACGCATGCACGCGCCAGCTGCTGTTGAGAGACAGGAGGGAAGGAGGAGAGGCGCAGCTGCTGCGGACGCGGAGCTGTGGACGCCGTCCGACGCAGGAAGAGGCGAGGCTAAGAAATGCTCTGCATTTAATACCTAGAAAATATCGAGCAAACGGGAGCGTGAATCTCGGTATGTTCAGCGTTGAGCTCGCTTACGGTGAACACGGGAGCGCGTGATCGCCGGTACTATCAGATCAGCCTGCTGTGGAATGCGCGAAGCAGCCCGCATGCGCTGGGCGTGTCGAGCAAGGCTATGGTTTCAACGGGCAAATCGTATCATCGGACCGTCTGAGCGTCGTCTGGTAATTTCATCTTGCGTGTAGCGGTGGAGCAATCGGCCGCTGTATAAATAACTGGAAATTGCAATCTGCAAGAAAAATATTTCTGATTGAGAGGTTATCCATGTGTTATCTTGAAGGCAATGCAATCGGTTCGTCACATCGAAACTTGCCAGCTAGCTTCAAGTAGACTCGGTAAAGAAATGACGCTCGTTTCAGTAGCACTTTATTTTGGGTAAGTGACTGCCACCGAGACCGAAGAACACAGGCGCACAATGTTTAGCAGAATCAAATTGAGACCTTGAAGTGAGATAGAACAATATAACCTAGCTTGAATTTACGCTGGTAAAGCAACTGTGTGATTTTTATTAGGCATGTTCGTACAAGGATCGAGGATTGAAGGTTCAAAGCGAGACACCATTAGCAGACGAAGCGCAACATAGCAGAAAACGAGCAGACCCTCCGAGGACGCGATCCGTGCGCTGAAAGCAGTTCTGGCTCGACACGCACAGTGGTTTTGCCATGCTTCAGGTAGCCCACAGTACGCTTCTCTGATAGTACCGGCGACCAGGCGCTGCCTTGTTCACCGTAAGCGAGCGAACCACTGTTCCTTGTAACTTGGAACGCACCCAAATGGGTGATTGGTCCAGGAATCGGGCTTAAGGAGGGTAATGCGCCCGCTACACAAAGCTGTAAATCAGAATCCTAAGCATTTGAATAAAGACAAAGGTATAGAGTACAAGCTTGTTAATTCATAACTCGGAGGGAACCATAAAATTGTTCGAAATAAACGGAGTTAGAATTACCGGGTGGGCAGTAGAATGAATAAAATCGCTCCACATTGCGTGGGCAGAACACAAAGAAGCCACCGCTCAACTTGGTGATGCGAATTAGGCGCTACTAAACGTTTGTGGCTGATCATTTTGTAAATATTGTTTCGTAAATAATAATGGCATGCGCCTGGGCACTGGCGCCGGTGGCGCGGCGCCCTCTTTAAAAGCGAAATAAGCTTTTGCAGTAGCATAGTGCGCGCGCCAAGCTCTTGGTTTTCTCTTTTCTTGTTTTGCGTCTGTAGCAAATTGGGTTTGGCTTGGATTTGCAACACCTTGTTAGCATAGTGGGCCGACTTCTTCTGCGAGGAGCGATTGAAACGAGAGAATCATTGTACAAATTAACCGTTCTGAATACCGAGGCGTTCGAATTATCGCGAGTTTTCCCCCATTGAAATATGCAGGGATGGGCCGGGACAAGGTCGTGAGTTCGAATTAACCGGATGTTCGAATTGACCGAGTTCGGATAAACGGGTTTTATTGTAATAACAGGTGAGAATTGGTCGCGCCGTAAGTGATGATGATGATTGAAGATTTCTATTGGTTTCCCCTTTGTATCGGGGTGATGACATGTCATCTGACCAAAAAGGACTAATATACCTATGTTTTACACTTTTGGTTCAATACTAGCGCTGCTTAGGGCAGGCACAAAAAGCTTATTAGGCACAAAATACTTTTTTTTTCTGTTACAGGTGGTAACTGTCCTAGGCAATATTCCCCTCTCTGCTTTTCGTCCACCAGCATTCTAATCTTCTTTTTGTCCCCTCGACAGCCTTGAAGTTAACTTCCTCTGTGATACCCTTAAATCCTAGTGCTTCTGAAAGCCCAATATTCCCTTCATGTAGATTTGGATGGATACCCTCACATTCTAACACGATGTGCCGCATAGTTTCTGTTTCTTTTCCGCAGACCACGCATACCCCATCATTTTGTGAATACTTCCCCACAAAACTCTTAGTTCGCAGGCAACCTGCTCTAGCCTCAAAAAGCAAAGCACTGCCCTGGGAATTATCGTAGAAATTTTCCTTTCTGATGTTCATCTTCTCAGCCCTGTACATCTCTAACGACGTTTTAGCTTCCACTTTTTCCCTCCATTTATTCGTTTCAATCTGCCTTGCCTCTTTTTTGGTTACCTTGGCTGTTTTGGATTCCCCACTGTTCTTTCCGTATTTCATCGTTAGCCTTCTAGTCTTTCTTAACCACTGCGTGTTCACGCTTTCCAAGTATAGGTACCTAAATACCTTAGCTGCCCACCTTCGTTGATCCATTGCCATCAACCTCATCTCAAAGCATATTTTACTCTGAGCTTCTCTAACTTCAAACGACGCCCAGCCCATATCTCCCTGAACTGCTTCGTTAGTTGTTTTTCCATGCGCGCCTAAGGCCAAACGTCCTACCGTTCTCTGGTTTACTTCAAGGCCTGATAGAACGTCTGATTTTAGGCAGAGTACAGCATTCGCAAACGTGAGACCCGGAACCATTACTCCTTTCCACATTCCTCTTACTACTTCATATTTGTTATACCCCCACAGAGCTCTATGCTTCATTATAGCTGCGTTTCGCTTTCCCTTAACCTTAAGTTGCTCCTCGTGAGTACTTAAGTAGTTATCCCCTTCTTTTATCCACACTCCCAATTATTTATATTCCTTCACTCTAGGTAATTCGCCTTGCTGGATAGACACTAAGTCGGTGGTAGCGTCATTGAAAACCATTATTCCTGATTTTTCTGCACTGAAATTTAATCCGAGGTCAGTGGCTTCCTGGCGTGAAGTGAAGAGAAACGCGCGCGCCACCTGCCGTCATCTCCTGACGTCACATTCCACACTAATAATGCCGAGACTTCGGTAGTTGGTGCCACCGCCAGGCGAAACTCTGTTTAAGATGCGAGCGGCTCGGCTTGCTTAGATGTGTGGGTTTCTTCTTCTTCCTTCTGGCTCTTCAACGTACAGCTTCGCTTTTTAGAGAAGCTCCTTCAACAAAGAAACGCCTCTTTGTTGTGACATTCGGCAGCGGCCGAACTATCCCCGACGCTCTGCTGCGCACATGGGGTATGGGGCGATCAACGAAGATCCGAACCGCAATAGAAGAGGCAGCTTATCTCAGGAAGCGCCCCGCGCTGCGAGGCGAAAACATATTCGTCGACGATGAACCTAGGACCCCCAACGGTACGTGCAAGTGGGGTTTGAGCAAACAGCGTCGTCGACAAAACGATCCCGCCTACCGATTCATGGAGAACCTTTAGCGTCGATTCCTGGGCGGGGCGAACGGCCCCTTTCAGCGAGAACTCCTGGAAATCGAGTTCGCGCGCAGCTGCCACGTCTGCGACCACCTTTCGTTCTACCATAAGCTCCGTGGGCAACGCTGAGCAAAGTTTATAAGTTTATATTTCTTATACTTATGTACTTGTTTTACTGTGAGAGCAGAGCAGAAGTATATAAGTATATGTTTTTCTTACTTATATGCGTCTCATACTTTACAGTGTTCATACTTGAATGGCAAGCGCCGCATGTAGCTTAGTGCGACGAATACAGTTCTGCTGGGACATCAGGCTGGTGCCGTTGTGCAAGCTGGTTTATATTTTTTTTTTCTGTCTGGTCTGCTTGGGAATAGCACAGTACTACTTTCAGCAATAATTCGAAAAGAGTGCCCGGCATTAATAACATACATATATACGTTCTGAAACGCAAATGTCGCAATTGTAAAGCGTCTGTTTCTATGCATGCTCATATTGAGCACTGCTACACACCTAATAAGTTACACATGGGTGTAATTAGGTGATTTTATAAACTTTGTCCTTACAATAGAGTACAAGACTATAACCCTATTTAAGTATACCAAGACATGGGTCAAATTTTTCAGAAACACCTTGTTATGTCCATTGCTAGCTTCCTCGCTAAAAACTGTTTTCTGTCATAATCGCATTTCGCTTTCGGTCCCGGAAAAAGTACTTTGGTTTTTAAAGAAATTCGACTTTAGCGTTTGATGAAAATAAACAAATGCTTTGTAACCGGAACTGTGCTTTCGTTATGCCTCTGAGGTTTTGAATTCCTTTGACTACCAGTTACTTTCTCCCCTTCGTTCGACAAGGATTATGTGCAATATTGCAGTTGAAGATCTACAATTACTGTGTTTTGAGACCGTTCTTTGTATTGTGGAAGAAAACAAATTTTACTTTGAAATATGTAGTTGGAAATGCGGCTTACAGAACATTGGCTTACAGGAGGAACATCGCTTACATGCAAAGCTGTTTTCTACTTTACACTTGCGGTGTTTTGGGAGCCTAATTTTTGAAACCATTGTATTGCGGCATTTTTGGGGCAGTCACTGTTTCTGAACCCGTACCACCTAGACTTTGAAGACTTATTCCGCCTCGACGGCGCCAGCATGCTACACGCATTTTGGACAAAAATTCAGAAACAATTACGCGGCTAATGGTTTGAACTCTTTGACGACTGAATTACTTTCTGCCGTCTGTGAACGTCCGCATAAGCTAAATTTCAGTAATAACTTTGTATGAATTGGGAATCTTCTGCATATTTGATCCTGCTTAAATAAAGGCTTTACGCTCCCTGTCTTTTTCCTTCCTCTTTTTTATTCTCGGAGATTTTTTCTCCGTTCTTCTACTTTCGGAGTTTTTTCTTCCTTTCAGTAAGTGGTTGTTGCCGCAGCGATTTCTGCGTCTCTGACTTGCTGCGGGACTAGCCCGACAAGATATCAAGACTTACACTGGTGCCTCGCGTAATTATAACTTTTTGTTTCAGAAAATTACAAGGCTTGCTTTGTCTTAGGTTGACTAAAAAATGAGAAAACTCTGGTGGTTCATTTTAGACTCACGCAATTTATGTACGTGAACAATCGGTTTGACACCGTTTGTTCTAACGCCTGCGGAGCATGCATTTAATCGAAATATTGACAATTATAGTACCGTGTTTTACATTGTTTATTTTATATGAGTTTTTCATAAATGTTTGTTTGGCCTGGCCTTTATACAATAAAAAATTATCATCCCTTCCTAGAGTAAGTTTAGAGAAGCTGAAAGCTTAAAGGGCGTCCAACCTACTCTGAAGGTGCGTCCAATCGCAAAGCTGCAAAGACAGAAATCGCAAAAGAAGAGCGAGCCCATGGGGCGATTTTTTTTGCGCCATGCGCAAGCGCATGTACGAACGATGTAAGCGCATAAGATACTTGATTTAGGAGATAAAGGTATGGTATTTTACTCCTTCTTCACGATCGATGCGTCCATTGTCTTATCTAGAACTGTTTCCTTTTTGCGATTTCCAAGTAACTGTTTGGACACAATGGAAGCCCGAGTTTACGCACGTGCCGTGTGTCCAGAATTCTTAGGCAGGGTTCAAACTGTTGTCGTGAATGTCGTAACCTCTTCGAATAATGACGTCATTCCGCGTCTCGGCCAACAGGAAAACGTGAAGCGCCCTTTCTTTATGTCCATAGCGCACGATATGGCAGTTAAGTCGGTAGTATGTACATGGAATTATCAGTTTTTTGAGTAGACAAACCTGCCTATGGGTAAATGCATTAGTTTTCAGACAGACGGCCATCGGTCCCACAAAGCGAGCTTTCGCTTTAAAATACTGCGTATGTCTGAATATTGAAGTTTTTGCAGCATTGTTTGCCTAATAAATAGCTATTGCAAAATAGTACAATAATAGGAATTTTCCGGAATGCCATATTATGAGCAAAAAAGCCAAATTGGGCGCGATCACAGACCTTGTAACACTAACCAAGTGATAAGTAAATTTTAGTTCATCATTTACATCGAAATAATCATGTACATCATCCTCATCATGATATTCATAGGCTTGTTTGCAAGCAGTCTACGACGCCTCCCCTCCTTCCTCCCTAATCTTCTTTCGGCCGTTCCGGGGTATTGCGACGGCCTACTCCATTCTTGGCCACCGATTTGCTGGTTTCATTTCTCCTTCGAGATAATGGCTATCTAGTTTTATTCCCGTTACTAGGTAACCACTTTCTTACCCTGATGGTCCGCCGGTTGTAGGCTCTCCGCATTATATTTTCCTGAACCAAGACCACGTCTTTGTCCTAATACGAGCGCGCGTCTCCCAGCACTCTGCCTTGCCCGTCCCGCGTCGTTCTGTATACCCGATGCAGAAATTATTAGCCTTACCTTAGGCTGCATGACGTCCATTTTCGTTCATTGGCCTGCGGAGACGTTCGGCATGTAGCAGCTTTAACAAAAACTGCTTCCGGCGCGGAATCCCCAGTTCCATGGCAGCTCCGCTCTTCGGTAGGATTGGCGAATGCGAACACTGATATCCGTCCGACAGCCACACCATCGGTGTGAGCTTGAGTGGCCTAGAGCATTCTTGTTCACTCTAGTGTGAGCGAAGGAGCTGGCCGAGAGAAAGTCCGCCTGCGCTGATGTTGCGGTCTCTCTAGGATTTCCCCGCTGAAAGTCTTTCGTGTGAATACCCCTTTACCTGTGCAGAACGGGAAAGTCTGCGCCATCTTCACAAAATCAAATTTGCCTTGTCGCTTCCAGGCTCCATTCTCAAACAGGGAAGGCGACACTTCTCGGAAGTCATGCCGTACTTTGGCAGTGATAAAGATTCCACCATTGCGAAAATAATTGAGTTTCATAATATTTATCCGAATGATATAAATTTTAGTATAAATAGAAGCCTTGTTTTAATGTTTTTGTTCAAGACTGCTTTGAAACATCGCACATCGGTGGCACCTAGGTGTCAATTAGTGCGATGTCATCACGAGTGAGGGGAATGGTTTCTCTCAGCTCTGTGTATAAGAATCATTTAACAATCCCAACGCGACAAAGCTCACTTCGTAATGTTTCTTTCGCTTCCCGCTGCGGCTCAGATAATTTGTTGATTGCATAATTGCTAGAAACTAGCCGCATATGTGTAGTGGTGCGACTAGACAGACATTTCGATTTAGAATTTATCTGAACAAGTATCTAGCGCAGTTCCCTACACTGGAAGACAGCCTTCTTGTTCAGCTTAATGACACATTACTCTTGATGGATCAACGCATGCATCCATCTAGACAATTTTGGTAAATGCCGATGTCGAAAGTATGATTAGACTCAAAAGATCGGTCTACACTATGGCATGACGCAGTGTAAATGGAGTTTTTCACTGTGGAGGGACGCCACCCAAAACACCGTTTACGTCATATATGTGCCCGTTGCTTTCAGCTGCCAAATACGCTTTGTTGGCGGAGGGAATGGGCTCAGAGGTGTAATGCGGTGAAGTTGATAAAAACCATAATTTTCTATAGAGTGCACACTACATACGATAACAAGAATGCGTTATTATATTATGTGGCCACGTAGCTGTTTTGAAATTGTGTGCCATTAATGACTTTGCTAGTTCACTGCACTAATTCCAATCGGGCGCCAAAATTTAGCGTATTTGTGAAGAAAAAAATTAATGAGGAGAAGTGGCCTACGAGCGCTTACGCATTCATAGATAATTCTCGTAATTTCGGCACTTTTTCTATGCTATGCTGTGAGTATACAGCCATAGAAAAATTAAAGGCGTACACCATAATCTGAACCGAAACAAGAAAAACGGAAGTATACTGTTTGTGTAGGGTTGTGCTGCTTAACATGAAGACGCGGGTTGAATTCCAGACCGAGGCAGCCGTTTGTCTAATAAAGGAGAATAGCAAAAACGCCTGCGAGTTCGAGATTTCGGCGCATGTTGAAGATACCCAGGTGGTCAAAACTAACCCTGAGCACCCCACTACGGCGCGCGTCATCGCCTGTATAGTGTCGGCGCGTTAAACAACAGACTCCATCGATGAACTGTTCGCGTAGGCGAAATAATGCTGCACTACTGGTATATTTGGAAAGCCAAATTTTTTAACTTTTTTTTCTGCAACCAATTAAGCGTCAATTTGACCTGCATGGAAAGAAATCACGCTATTTCTGCTTTCTGGTTCACATTTTCTGATCGCACTTCATTGGTCAATGACTGTACAATACTTAGCCAAAGCCTACTTTAATGTTCGCCAAGCAGGGTTCACAGTTGCGTTTCTGGGGTTTGTGTGTTGCTCGTGTGTTCAGCGAGATTGCGGGTTCGGCACGCGCAGGAAAGAAAACACTGCGGTAACTGTTGTTCGTGAAATTGCCCATGCCGTTGCGGTTTCTAGAACCTGTTAGCCACGCCTCCCGCTACTAGCCCTGGACCAGCCTTTCAGGGCCGGTCGAGGGCTAGTAACGGGCAAGCGCCCTGAAGACATGGACCACTGGTGCCGGAGCAGCATTTGTCCCCGGTCAACTCGCCACCAACTGGCGCAACATAAAGCATGCTCCTTTCCAGACAAAGCAAAATTCATGAGCCACTCCACTTTATGATGCTGGATAACCTGCGAACTTCGAGACTTTACTACACGTGGCGTCCTAATTATGGGGACAGAAGAGACGTGAGATCCATAAGGCAGTACGGCAACTGTCTTGACGACGACACCGTTGTCTGGACGAGCCAGACAAAGCTAGAAACGCAGTCGAAAGAAAACCGATGCATACAGAAAGCAACCACAATGACAGCCAAGGCTGTGCTTGTGATTTTTGTTCTGTTTGCATTGTTTGTTTTTCACGAAATGCTTGGAACGCAGATAAAGAGATGGCAAGGTGGTGCAAGGTAGACAATGGCGACTTGGGAGCACAGCCGGAAGCGTTGAAAAACGTTTTTAAAGCGAAGGTCTTACGTGTATCATCAAATGCGAAAACCGACTGAAATCGTTGTCGCCGGCGTCGTTGTCGCCATCGGCATCAACACGAATGGTTAAGAGAATGGGCGCAGTTTGAAAAGAAAATAAATTGGCTCTGTGTGCGACTTGAACCCGCGTCACAAGAGCAGGAACCAAGCGCTCTACCCAAGGCGCTGACCCGGCATCATGGAAGAATGGGAGGATTAGACTGATGCGTGCCGCATGAAAGGGGAACGTGACGGCACGTGAGTAGAACGGCTGCACTCGAAGAAGAGCTGTGGCTGTGGGGCGCTGCCACATAGACTCAGGACAGTCTGCCTGCCTGAGTTAAGCGCCAAAAGACAAATAAACAAAGCAAGTAATTCAGGGACGATGTACCAGTAAAAACGTCGTCGGTAAGCACTGGGCTTTCTCCTTCAAAGCAAGTATGCAGACGTATCGGTGCAAAGTAAGATTCGGAGCAGCAATAATAAGATGGTTAGATGCACGCTAAGGCTGAATCTCAAAAGAGAATGGAGGAAGCTCGTAAAAACAAATGCACCCCGTATGCAGTATGTCAAGGCGAGAGCGCAGGAGTTTAAAATAACTCTTCAAAAAAAAATACGTGCTTCTAAACGAGCAGAACGGGGTCAGTGTAGAGAGGCAAAATTGCAACCTAACATCGGCAATAAGGGAATCAGCAGCAGCAGTGGGAGAAGCCACGTGCAGAGAACACAGTGTAAAACTATATAAAAATTAATGAATTTATTTTCAAACGTAAGAACATGAAAGTGTAAAGTACGGCAGATCAGATTGAATTAACCGAGCTGTCGAAACTGATTAACAGAATAAAACAAACGACATTCGTGCATACAACATGGCAGCAATTGATGAACTGCTGCAAGTGGACGAAAGTTTGAAAACAATTAAGAGAAAGCTAGCCATCCGCAGAGACAGGATGTACGCACTCAAAGACGAGAAGGGTAGCATAACGCACACCTTGGACGAAATATTGAAGTTAGCAGAACGATTCTACACCATGCGGTATGCCAGCGACGTTAGACGAAGGGAAACTACTGAGAGTACAAGCTCAACTTGCGATGTCCCATTAGTAACTAAAGAGGAGGTACGAAAGGCTCTCACAGGCAAGAAAATAGTACAAGCTGCTGGTGACGATGGCATAACCTGGGATCTTTTGAAGGAGGGAGGAGATGTTGCACCGGAAAGCTTGCCTCACTATTTTCGAAATGCTCGAAGACTCAAACGGCCATAGCCTTGAAAAACGCCAACATTATTCCGATTCACAAGAGGGGAGATAACAAGAACCTCAAGATATACAGATCCAACAGCCTAAGATATTGACAAGCTTTTTAGCAAAGTTATAGTTAGCGGCATGCGTGACAGCCTGGATTTCCAACAACCCAGAGGAAAGGGAGGGTTTAGGTAAGGGTATTTGACCATAGATCTCATCCATGTTGTCAATCAAGTTATAGAGAAATCTACAGAAAACACTAAGCCCCTTTACACGACATTGATAGACTACCAGAAAGCTTTTGATTTGGTACTCAACTTGTCGTGCTTGAAGCACCAAATGATCAGGGAGTCGAGAAGACCTACGAAGGAAACGTTAACACTTAAAACTTGTAGAAGGCAAATGCAAGGAATGCACGGGCACAATAACCCTCCACAAGCAAAGCGATCAATTCCCAATCTGAAATGGAGTAGGACAGGTAGATAAAATCTGCCGAGAACAATTCACAGTATGTCTGCAGAGGGTCTTTAGAAAGAGCGACTGGGAAAGCATAGTATTAAGTATATTAGGGGAATACTTGAACAATTTGAGGTTTGCGGACGACATAGTATCAGTGAAAGAGACTGCAGAAGATCTAGAAACAATGTTTGAGGAACTACAACCATAAAGCACGGCCTTGCGGCTAAGAATAATTATGAAAAAATCTAAAGTAATAGGGAATAAGCATGCCAAACACGTCATGATCCGCTTAGAAAACAAAATGCTAGAAGAAGAAAAAGAATAGTACGACTATCGACAGATTGCTAATGCTGACCACAAATAAGTATGTGTGTGGAAGCAGTGGGCAAGCACTTCGGAATAATGTAAAGCATACCACCTCTCTCACTCAAAAAAGAAATATACACTGCCGGTCATAACATACGGAGCTGAAATTTGGCGTCTTGTTAAATCACTAGAAAGCAAACTAAGGCCGTCTTAACGGGCTATGGAAGGAATATTATAAGGAGTAACAATTAGGGAGAGAAAACGAGCTTCCTGGATCAGAGAACAAACTAGACCAGAATGTATTATAGTTAAAATAAAGAAAAAGAAATGGACTTGAGCTGGCTATGTACTGAGAGGGACCGACAACCGGTGGACAATTAGGGTAAGAGTGGATACAACGAGATGGGTCTAGGAGAAGGGGAAGGCTTTGGCTCTAATTCCGATGGAGCGACGAACTAAGAAACTTCGTGGTAAAAACGTGCGTAAGTAGCTTCTGTATGACTTTAATTGTATTGTACACTGACTTTTGTATTTTTTCTATTTTTGATGCAGCACTCCGTTTGTGAACAATCATTTTTTTTTTGTTTCTGCTGCGCCGCTGCCTCTAAACAGTCTCTTGGGCCCAGTCAAGCTGTTTGTTGTTTTTCAGCTTTTAGCCTTGGCGACCCTCCAGAAATCTTCTCTGAAAAATAAATGATGAATTGATTTGAAAAGTGTGGATTCAAGAGGCGAAGGACGGTCGCAGGTGGAAGTCAATGGGAGAGGCCTTCGTCCTGCAGTGAACCTGTGTAGGCTACTGCTACTACAGATGATAATGGTCATGCTGCTAGTATACTACCAATTGTCTAAGATTTTAAGTATAGAAAGTATGGAGAAGAAGGACGGGCTAGGGTGTCCATACCGACGTCATTTATGTTTGATGGCACCCTTGATTTAGCATGAGCCCCGTTAAAACAGTTATCCCTAATGAAGGTGCCCTAGATGTCCCCCAGAAAGCGGATCACCGATTATACCACAAGGATCACTTACACACGGTGCCTAACAGCGATAACCAAATCAACTGCTGAGCACGAGGTCGCGGGTTCGATTCCCGGCCGCGGCGGCCGCTTTTCTGATCGAGGCGAAAAGCAAAAACGCCCGTGTGTACGAGATTTCGGCGCGCGATAAAGATTACCAGGTGGTCAAAATTAATCCGGAGTCCTCCGCTACGGCGCGCCTCATTGCCTGCGTTGCGTCGGCGCGTTAAACCCCAGAATCAATCAATAACCAAATCAAAGTGAGTCACATACGGGACTAAAAGTACGGCGGACTTTCCCCTGCACGTGTTCCAGGAAAATCTCTCAAAGGATGAGATATAATTACCCAAATATTCTCAATACAACGACCGACGTGTGCTTCGATCAAGCTTTGGACTACGAAGATAGTGCAATTCAGTATCCTACAGAAGACGCACATTCACACCAGACCGTGTACAAAGGCCTTAACTGTAAGAAACCAGCAATAATTATGCACTCCGTATACATGCAACTTCGGGGGAGGGGGACGACAAAACGCGTATCCTAAAGTACACGAAATCAAGAAGTGATCGCGAAACGTATACGTGTGACCAAAGAGACTACCATCCGGAATGGCTTCCAAGAATTTGGAAGAAAACATGACCTCCACACCAAGAAGGTTGCCGTCAAACGGCCTTATACCAGCTGTATTTCAATTAACAAATCTGTGTATTGTAAGCGCCTCCGACACTATAAACATCGCTTGAAGTTTAATATGTTGCAAATCTATTTTGCATCATCTTGAATGCAATAGATTACTATCGGGAAATTAACTTGTGCGGCGAACTTGTTTACACACACTCACTCTGTCACTGCAGGGATGATGTTGAAAATGGTGATACAGCCATAGTGAAACGCTCTGTATATACGCAATTACGGCAACACGGAATTCTACGGAGTATTGCGCACCCAGGCGTACCTAATGCAACTAATCTTTCCTAAACAAAGAACTAAAATGATTACTCAGAATAAAAAAAAATTGTGACACAGTTTTCGAGTTTGTGTCTTACCTAGGGGTCAAAACACGGCACCATATATTTTCATATACCCCGTACATAGGGAGTTCATAGAGACCGTTTTACGTTTCTGGTAGTCTTACACAGATGAACGCTGTGGGAAAATCTCCCAACGGTAATAGCTTACTCTATTATTATGTTCTGCAAAAAAATATCTCTTTTTCAATTCGAGCGGTGTGTCCCCAAAAGCAAGAATTTTGTATACTCATACTTTTACATATACGGAACGTTTCAGAAGGGAGCATTCCGTATCTCGCTGGTGTTGATGTTATCATCACAGCAAATACAATCATTCGCCTTCATACACGTCATGCACTTTCGTTTTCTAGCTTTCTGTACCCGCGTTTCCGAGGAAAAAAATGGCACAGGTTTAACTCCTTTAAACCAAAAGATCCAGAGCAAAAGCAAGGACTAGGCATGGAATGTTTCGTGAACTTTCGCCTCTGCTTGAAGTTTGCAGCCTGCCGTCTCTCAATATGTACTGGCTGATTGGGGTGATCATTTCGTTGCGCTGACAGGCACAATAGACAGCCTAGCCGGCGCACCATCGATGACGAGAGTGAGCGATCAAGCACCGGCAAAGCAGCAATAAACTCTCGCCTAGTCACGTGGTTCTCCCGCGCTAAAGCAGACACAGACACGGCCGAGCTGCTGCTAAACTGTCAGCGCAGGTGAAGCAGCCATTCCATCCTCACCTAGCAGCGTGGTAGAGCAGCCGCGAGGCTCCGAGAGAGTGAAGGGGTAAAAAAAAAATAAGCAGCTTGCGCGGTGGTAGCTGAAGGACACTTGCGACGCGATTATTGACCTTAAAAGATGCAGCATAGTAGTGTTTTCGTTATAAAAGCTGTCTGTTGCTAGTCGGTGCCCGTTGCTTCAACAAGCGTAGCTAGGGAATCAAATTTATTATGATTCGAAAACAGGTGTAGCAAGGATTTTCTTCACGCTAATGTCCGCCAGCTTTAGCCAAGGCCCCTTTCCCCATTAAAGGGACCCCGCAGCGCGCTTTGAGCAGTGCACATAAACTTGCACGACATTTAGATTCGCCTGTCAGCAAACCCTCAGCCAAATATTACATGTGCACGTAATGCTGGACGGTCCCAATGTCTGGGAAACATGTCAGAAAACCAACAGAGGTCTCTTAAATTGCCCTCATTATGCACCACTTTAATTACGTAATTACAAAGCTGCCTCTCCTATTGGCTGAGCTGGGCAACGTCAGAGTTTATTTCTCGCATTTTCGGTGACGATCCACATTCGTGGGGGTTCTACACCAATCTCTTTCATGACTGAACATGCACGCGAAGTTTTCTGGTTTCTATTTGTTTTTAGAGTGCGCACGCTCATGGACTCACTAGTTCAGATCTCCGCTTTCGACCAGACCTCTCGACAACCAGCTTTCATTGCTTCAAAAACGCCCTACCATTCTGAGCGCGCGCCGTGTCAAGCATAGATCAATTCCTGCCTTGTTTCACACCAATCCGGCAGTAGATTAGGCCACACCGCCAAGCAAAATGAGGAAATCCCCGGCCTGTGATACATCGATCGCCGCCACAGCAAGGTCACGAGCCGCCCCAACCCCCTCCTCCGGATGAGAGCGGGCAGCATTCATCACGTTGTCTAAGGTCGAGTTCAGAGGAACGATTATGTGCGATAATACAGCAAAGCTCTATACCTCTACCCCCCCAACGGTGTGGGGTTTCTATCCACTGATGCCAGGGGCACGCGAGCCCTCCGGCGGGTGAGCCCGCTCGTGGGCCTGCGTCACGCTGCTGCCGCTGGCACTGTGGCTTGTCACTACAGGGCTCCCCCCCAAGAGAGGAGCTGCTTCGACGCTCTGATGAACCCAACGTACATGATGGTCACGGTGGTGTGTAGCCACGGTAGGAAGACTCGTAGGGTTGATGTCGGCGGTGGTGGCGTATGCCGGCTTCAGGCGCTCTACGGCTATGTTGTCGTGAGAGCCATTGATGTCGATAACATATGTTGACGAGTGTCGTTCTACCACTGCGAAAGGGCCAACGTAGTGTGGTTGCAAAGGGCAGCGCACGGGTCCGTACCGCATAAACACATGTGTTGCCTGTTCAAGGTCCGGAAGCACATAAGATCCTCTGGGTTTTCGTTCCTGTGTAGGCTCCTCGCTGATCCTCGCTGTCGAGGGTCAGCGAGGATCAATCTCAGAGATTTCACGTAGTCCGCGGCGGAACATGCTTGAGACGGTACTTCGAACAGGTCGGCTGGTAGTCGAAGCTAGGTTCCAAAAACGAGTTCAGCCGAAGAACACGTCAGGTCAGTTTTGAAGGCGGTGCGTATGCCCAGAAGTGTGAGGGGCAAGCGCTCGACCCACTGTGTTGGGCAGTCGTGTGCAGTGAGCGCTGCCTTAAGTTGGAGGTGAAAGCGCTCGACGAGTCCATTTGTTTGTGGCCAGTACGCTGCCGTGCGTATACGAGTCGTGCCGAGGAGGTGAAGGAGCTCGGCGAACAAAGCAGACTGGAACTGCCGTCCGCGGTCGGTGACGATGGATGATGGGCATCCGAAGCGCGCTACCCACGTCGACACGAATGCTGACGCTACCGTGGGCGCGGAGATGTCAGGTAGCGGTGAGGCTTCAGGCCAGCGTGTGAATCGGTCCACACAAGTCAGTAGGTAGTGGTAGCCTTGGCAAGGGGGCAAGGAACCGACGAGGTCGATGTGCACGACGGCGAAGCGCTCATCAGGTTGTAGGAAAGTATTTGCCGGCGGAACTGGGTACCGGTGAACCTTTGCGCGTTGGCATGGTGCACATGCATGGACCCAGTCGCGAACATCAGCGTTGATTCGAGGCCAGACAAAACGAGCTGCGATGAGTTTCTGCGTGGCACGAATCCCAGGATGGGCCATGTTGTGCAGGGCATCGAAGAGCTCGTGACGGCAGGTTCTGGGTACGAATGGTCGTGGCTTTCCGGTCGACAAGTCGCAAACGATCTGCTGTCCGTCGAGTGTCACGTCTTCGAGCTGGAGCACAGTTGGGGATGTGCGAAGACGCAGCAGCTCCTTGTCGTCTGCTTGGTAAGCAGCCAGCCGGCGGAGATCGGGTGCAATAAAAGTGGCGTAGTGGCGGCAATGGGCTCCACGCATCTTAGAACATCCGCAGCTGTGCTGTCAACGCCACTCACATGCTTTATATCCTTCGTGTACTCGGACAGGTAGGGAAGCTGCCGCACTTCTCGTGGCGTATAATGGGTGTCGGGCCGGCTGATGGCGTACGTCAAGGGTTTGTGGTCAGTGAAGATGGTGAACTGACGACCCTCAAGATGATGTCGGGAATGACGCGCAGCCAGATACATTGCCAAAAGTTCACGCCCGAAGACACTGTACCGGGTTTGCGGTGAGGGTAGACGTTTTGAGAAGAAGGCCAAGGGCTGCCACGCGCCATTTACGTGCTGTTGGAGGACAGCTCCCACATCAAAACTCGAGGCGTCCGTCATCAGCGCGAGTGGACGTCCTGGTGTTGGGTGAGCGAGGAGAGCGGCGTTTGCCAGCGCACGTTTGATCGCATGAAAGGCTGCCTCAGCACTTGCGTTTCAGTCCAATTCAGTGGTGGAGCGCTTCCCGGAAAGCAGGTGGTCGAGAGGCTCAAGCAGAGTGGCGCAGTTCCTGATAAAGCGACGGTAGAAGTTTACCAGACCCAGTACCTGGCGAAGCTTGGTGACCGACGTTGGTGTTGGGAAGTCAAGAATGGCCTGGACCTTGTTAGAGAGGGGCCGAATGCCTGTCGCATCCAGTCGATGTCCCAGAAAGTCGAGGGCGGGAACACCGAACTCGCTGTTCGTTGCATTGGTGACAACGCCATGGGCAGCTAAGCGTTCGAGGAGAATGCGGAGATGGTGAAGATGCTCCTCTATGGACGTACTTGCTACCAGAAGATCGTCCACATAAGCATATACGAAGGGCAGTCCACGCGTCACTGTATCGATGAAACGCTGAAACGTTTGGGCAGCGTTCCTGAGGCCGAACGGCATTCGGAGGAACTCGAAAAGGCCGAAAGGTGTTGTGATGGCCGTCTTGTATATGTCCTCCTCAGTGACGGGGATCTGGTGGTTAGCCTGGACAAGGTCGATTTTTGAAAATATGGTGGCACCGTGCAGACTGGCGGTGAAATCTTGTATGTTGGGAAGAGGGTACCGATGTTGGATGGTGGGGAGGTTCAAGAACCGGTAGTGGCCACAAGGTCTCCAGTCACCGTTCTTCTTGGGTACCATGTGCAAGGGTGATGCGTAGCGGCTGGAAGAAGGTCGCTCGACGCCAAGTTCAAGCATGTGCTCGAACTCTGCACGGGCGATCTTGGGTCTGTCGGGAGCGAGACGTCGAGGACAAAAGAAAACGGGTGGTCCAGTAGTGGTGATATGATGACGAACGTCGTGATTCACAGGCTGAGTCCAGTCGTGTGGTGACGTGACTGTGGGGAACTCCTTCAGCAGGGCGGCAAACGGTTCTTCAGCAGCTGTAGCGCACGAAGGCGCTACGTCAGCAGCTGCTGTCGCTACGACGCCTTGAACTGAGAGGAGGATTGTGGCGTCGAGGAGTCGCCGTCGCTTGACGTCGACTGGGTGGCCATGTTTGGTAAGAAAGTCCGCACCAAGGATGGCAGAGCGAACTTCGGCGATGGCAAAAATCCAACGAAAAGTTCTGCGAAGACCCAGGTTCACAGTCAGGGATCGCTGCGCGAACACGGGAATCGCGTGCCGTTCACTGCCGGCAGGTAGAAGACTGCGCTGGATTTGCGGTCGTGGCGTGAAGCTGGCAAGACGCTGACTTGCGCTCCCGTGTCGACCAGAAACTTTTGTCCGGTGGTACGATCGACGATGTGAAACAGGCGACATTCTTCAATGTGGCCAGAACCGCTCATCGCCGCTAGCGGTCTGCCGGGCCGTTTCCCAAATCCATGAGCATGGCAAGAGGCAGTGGCGAGCGTCTGCGCCGAAACGGTGGTGGTAGACGCATACACCGGGGGCTGATGTAGGGCTGCGTCCACGAACGGCATCAGTGCGTCGGGAAGATAAGCGGTCGCGTTGGCGTGACGAGCGAGCAGAATGTGTTGAGTTGTTTCGCCTCGTCGCCGCGACGAGTTGCTCCAGTCGTTCGCGCAGGTTATCGACACTGGCAGGCGACGCAGACGCACCTTCGTCGGATGGGGCTGGCGTCGTGCGAGGAGCAGGTGATACTGGTGGCGTCGTGGTCACAGCAGCAATAGGTGAAGCAGTGCTGGCTACTTCCATTATCTTTTCGGCCAGGGACGCGAGCGAAGGGAGATCCATGCATGACGCTGCTGCGAGGACCATTTGCACGTTCGCAAGCAGGCGCTGCAGAAAGAGCTCGCGCAGCAATGCGCCGTTCATGGCTTGGGCACGTGAGCCGAGGAGTTGGGTCATGCGCCGCAGGAGTTGGCTTGGTCTGCGGTCGCCAAGCTCTTCGGTGTAAAGTAGCTGCAGCAGGCACGTGCGCTCAGCTGGTGCTGTGCGTTCGAGTAGCGCTGCTTTGAGCTGGTCGTAGGCCGTTGCAGGTAGGTTGCGTATGAAGGAGGCAAGAATGTCCGCAACCTCTTCCGAAGCAGTCACTGGTAGAGCTCCCACGACGTAGTGGAACTTGCGTTCTTGGGAGGTGATGCCAGACAGCGCGAACTGTGACTCGGCCTGGAGGAACCAGATGGCCGGGTGGTGTTCCCAATACGGCGGCAAGTGGATAGCCAGGGCGGCGATCTCGTTGCCGACTGCTTGCGGTGCTCGCTGGTCCGGGTCTTTGCTGAACATGGCTCTAAAATTTCGCTGGGAGGATATCACGTCCGGGTCACCAACTGTAGAGCGCATGCCACGGAGGCGTTGAAAGAGAGAGACGACCAGACCACTTAGCAAGGCCGTTTTTTTTTCGAACGCCGTGGGGTCTCTATCAACTGATGCCAGGGGCGCGCGAGCCCTCCGGCGGGAGAGCACGCTCGTGGGCCTGCGTCACGCTGCTGCCGCTGGCACTGTGGCTTGTCACTACAAGGGAAACCACAACAAGCATCGCAACGGCATTATGTATTTATAAGGCACCTGTGAATAATACCCCCCCCCCCCAATGTGTTCCTGGTAAAGATTTATACTTGCAGGTTTTCTTTGAGGGCTAGGCAGTACTACTGTCACTGAATACACAGGTATTGCCCACGGTGGGAAGCTCATTTCTCAGACTTGGCAGGACCCAGCATTTGCCGCATCAGAAGCCTAGGGTAGTGTTAGTATATAAGGTATGAGAGTGCCGCCACTGAGGCTCCCACGCCAGCAATGACGAGCGTTGTGTCGTTCATCAGTGCTGTAAGAGTGCCGAATCTACAGCCTCGTCGTTAACTTCGACAGCGTCCTTTGCTAACAACACCACGGAAGACGCAGCAAAACAGCATCTTTGGGCACATTTCTGAAGCGTAAACGCTGTTACGCGCATTATCTTTGATTCGCAATCCGAACGACGCCAGTCACGCGCAGTCGCAGGGCAGGGAGGACAATTTAAACCTACCAGAGTTGACCGACTAAAACACCTAAACAACAAAATGGCGGCGCCCATGAACCGTCGCAGTGTAAACAGATGTCACGTAATGAGAATTGAACAATGATAACGCCGGCGGCACGGAACAATAGGAGAAAAGAGTGCCGATACCCTGTACCCTTATCTACTTACACTCGCCGAGCGTAAGCGACCAGCCCACCGAAACGACGAGAAACATTTCATACACCCCTCCATCACCATTTTTAATGGTTTAAAACAGCTTTGATTGACATCGACTATCTCAGGCGGGATGGCGACGAATGTTTTCATCTCGCGCATCTCCAGTGATACTGGGCGGATGTTTCTATTTTTTGCGGGAGGAGATTGCTGGAACAATAGAATTTGCCCCAAAATGCATTCCAAATCGTCGGTGTTCAGCACTTCAGGGTGCCTTTAAATACATATGCACCTATGAGTGACTCATTCAGATAGGAAGCTTTCTTATTTTCTCGCCCCCTGGCCAAGTATATCTGGCTCACACAACATATTCTCTTCCTCTCTATCTTACCTCTGCAATCCACCAATCCATCCGAAGAAAAAGCCATTAAATGCCTGGAGACCTCATTACTGGTTGAATATTTAAAGTGTAGTCTGAAATGTCAATGAACTAAGGGCATGGTTTGCAAACGACTATTGGCGCAAATGTGCTTCGTAATATGTTATTCTGAGGCATGCACTCTTATGTCTTCTAAAGGTAATCCTAGGCGATAATCACTAACACTGCAAGAATGTAGACAGCGGTGATCTCCACAATACAATCACTTATCGTAATCCACGCAGCAAGATTTTTTTTTCTTTTCGGTGCATCTTTCAATGAGGTGAATACAATTCCTAATCACTACATGTCACTACTTTTTTCTATCCGTAGGTGCTTGTGTTGTTATTTTAGATCTTTATATACTAGTCGTGATTCTAATGCTCACGATGCTTATTTGAAGTTCGAGGATGGTGTACGTTGCCCACGGAGTATGTAAGCGACATGGCCACTATTTCGGCTCCTGGCTTGCTTTTTCTCGTGCGTTCCTCTATGGAGCTGCAGCGCAGCACAATGGTACGGAGTCTACATTAACGAATGGTGAGTCCCTGTATGCCGATCTGATTGCAGCAGCGCTTTAACTAATCCGTACAGTTTTAAACAGCCGCTGCGAACCACGACAAACCTGAATCCTAAAGCTTGCGTTGGCATTCTAGGAAATATATGAGCCGCACCTTGGGCCTCTTGTTTGATATGATTTCTGCAAATGCTGAACAACGCGCAGGGGTTGACCCAGGTTCATTTGTTAGCGCAAAGAGGACAGTTTTCAGCTCTGGACCTCGCAGACACGGCTACACTGTACGGAATGATAATAACATGGTAGGAGGGGAATTTTGAACAGGGTGCTGGTGTCGGCAAACATTTCGCGAAAGTTAAACCATTACATTAACAACGCAATGCGGGAGAATCGGGGACGCAGGCGGCCAAGATAATGCGGGAAGCTTGCAAAAATGTGAAGTTCAAAGAAACATTTTTTGTGGGGCGGAAACAAAGTCTGATAATGTGGCAGGTGCTTTTGTTTCCAAGAGGCTGCCAAAACGGTGGGTTTTGAATGGTGAGCGATGTCTGCTACGAATGTAGTACTTCCACGTATATAAAGCGAGTAATGATGGTCTACACTTAGCTTCTTCGCTAATCCCTTTCATTGATTTTAACGAATAATGCAGACGACGATTGTTTTAGCTGTGGAGTGTCCAAGCGTCGGTAAAGGAGGCAGCGGAAATTACGGTGGTTCGCAGATGTTTCCTGGCCAAACTTTGGCCTCGACGTAGACAACGATGATCATTTCGTCTGTACAAGCCTGTAAGATGGCTTCGGCCCGATCTCGCTGCGCTGCTAGTCAGCGCTCCTAAGACCGATGGAAAATTTCATCAAGAACACTTTTCCAACGCCAGCCGTTCCCCAGAGGAATTTGTGGTATCGTACATCGAATCAATGCAACGTAACTATGCGTTCTGCTCGGCCTCAGCTCCCACCATTCTTGAGAATGTAAGTTGCCACTTTACAAAATTAGCCCACTAAAAACCCTTTTCCCTCTTCCCAATGACCCTCATCAAGCACCGACGCCTACACTCTAAGACAAAAAGGACTAACGGGGCATCAGCGTCCGTCTTTTTGGGGACTAAATGTGTTGTCACTGGCATTAGTCGTTTTTGGGACTAGTGGCAAGGGTACCAACTGTTAGCCCCTCTACACTTAGTCCCTGGACGGTTCAACTGTTGGTCCACCATAAAGACCAACTGCTAGTCCCTTGCAGATCAACTGTTAGTCTTCCCTGTTAGTCCACTGGAGACCAGCCGTTGGTCCTCTGAGTATATATCGTTATTCTTTCTCATTACTCCCCCTAGACCAATTGATGCTTTCAAGACTAAATGTTCATCCCTGCAAACGCTTCCCTGTGGATTAACCGTGCATACTAAAAGATTATTTGTTGGCTTGTGCCAATACTCGATGGGGATTGACTATCATGCCACTAGACCGACAATTTAGAAATCAGGAGTAAAAACAAGAGACCAATAACAGTATTTCTTGGCCACTTGAAATATTCACGACCAAGAAAATGTCACTTTCAAGCTTTTATTGCAACACTGTGTAAGCAACATACAGAACACAAGTAAACCGTACTCCACTTTGATTGTCGGAGTCTCTATTTCGAAGGCCTGTTTGGTACACCTTGTCAAGGCGATGCGCCCAGTATTGGGATATTCTGGGTATACATGGCTGCTTTCCTTGACGCAAGCGTGCTCCACTTGCACGAGGTACTTGTCCGTTGAGAGAAGACAACTATCCTCCGTGCCGCTGTTGGCAAGAGGCGCACGTCGTCACGCTCCTACAAGAAATAGGGCAACAAAACAAGTGTTATCTGTGGTAGGATAACATTTGTGGTAGGACGCAAAGATGATGAAAACGCAGGTTCCAGCTGCCCTAACAAGCATCCCTAACAAGCATCCTGCCAGTTTAGTTTCGCGGTGGTGGGGCGGCCACCAGGAGGACCGGTACTGGAAAAGAGGCCATTAGATAGCACTGTATTCTGAAAAAAAAAGAACTCGTCGTGAGGTACATAAAGATGCTACGGTTCTGTTAGAGGGCTTTCATCACGGCGGTCAGACCGCGCCTTTCGAGAAAAACTTCATTTTGCCGTTCTGCTGCGGTCCGGCAGATTACAAGTTTGGGTACCACAAAATATGAAGAAAAATGCCGTATTCAGCCAATTTACATCTGATTTTAACCGTTATTGTCTAGTTTTATTCTGGACGTAGTTGCGGTTACTAGGGTGCAACTATTTTTGCCCTACTCAGCCTCAGAGTGTACGCGTCCCTTGCAGATCCGGTGTTTTGCCAGAATTTTTCTATTTTTCTGCTTAAAATATTACGTTTTCATTTAAACTTTAATATATCTGCCAGTAATTCTTGTATCGTAAGAGCAACATGTTGTTATTTTAGTGTTCATATGTTTGCCTAAAAAGTTAGAGCCCCTCAAAAGTATCGACCACGTGCGACGCTTTGACATTTCTGGCTATAAATTAAATAAAACTGCAATTTCAAACGAAAAAAAAAGTTAGCGGTTAGGTTCCTTTTTGTACGCTTCTCCTTCTGGGGCGGTTATTCATGCGGTTGGGCCACTAGTTTGAAGAAAAATTGCCTTTTTACTATTTTAGGGTTAAGTAAACCATTAGGTAAATCTTGACCGAAACAAATGAAAATTAGGTCGTCGTCGGCAGTAACGCACAGCGAATCGACTGGCGTTGGTTTAAAAAGAAACTGAGATTCTGACGCTAAGGTGAAAGCTCACGGACTTAAAAAAAGGGCGTATGGGGAAGGTTCTATCTCACTACGGCGGAGAGTCGCATTACGGCTAAGAGTGCATTACGGCTGAACGTCGCAACACGGCGGAGAGTCTCACTACGGCTGAAAGTGCATTACGGCTGAACGTCGCAACACGGCGGACCGTCTCACTACGGCTGAAAGTGCGTTACGGCTGAACGTCGCAACACGGCGGACAGTCTCACTACGGCTAAAAGTGCGTTACGGCTGAAAGATTGACTGAAGGATTGAATGCTGTAGTCATTTTTCTGTCCACTTTTCGCCCATCCTGCGCCCTTTGTTAACCACTTATTTTGTTTTATGAAACCCAATTTATCTCATGCCTACGCGAAGATGACGACGGTGGTTGAAGGCGAAGCTATCTGGTGATGGATTCTTTGGTTGGCCAATCCCTAGGGGCATCCTGCCACAATCATCACCAGGGGTGCCTGGCCAGGCATGCGCAGTGGGAGTGTGGACGCCGCACAACGGCGCCCACACAATGGCGGAAAGAACAGGATCGACCATAAGCTGCTTCGCATCTAAAAGCAAGTTTTACGTACGTTAAGATAATTTCTTAATAGGACACAATAGTTGGAAGGAAAACAGGTCAGCCTTTAGCATTTGGATCAAGGCACAGCTATTTTGATGGCAGTTAAAGACGGTGGTGCCGTTTATATGCAGCATGCATTGAGGAATTAAAACAGAGAGGAAGATCATTTGTTAAATAAAAGGAGCAATGGGCCCAAGATCGAGCCTTGTGGAACTCCTCTAGTAACTGTGACAGGGTATGATATTGCTGTAGAAATTAATGTCCGTTGCATGATTAGTAGACGGCTTCGTATCAAGTTATGGCAGGACGTGTTACCCCATAACGCTCAAGCAAAATGAAAAGAACATCATGGTCCCTTGTGTCGAATGCTGCCGAGAACTCTAAGAAAACCCAGCAGCAGCGTCACAGCGGTCAATGAACGATTTAATTTTGTCTATTAGGCACACTGTCATAATGTCAGTCCATCAGCCGGAAAACAATGAAAATGCGGGAAAGACACGCCGAAATATATATCTAGGCTCTTACCCGTAACGCCCAGCTGCGACAATGCTGAACGCAACTAGCTGGAGATAATTTGAACGGCTGATCGGCTGAAAGGGTCCCCCTTCCGCCGTGTTGCGACGTTCAGCCGTAAAGCACATTTAGCCGTAGTGCGACTCTCCGCCGTGTTGCGACGTTCAGCCGTAATGCACTCTTAGCCGTAATGCGACTGTCCGCCGTAGTGAGATAGAACCTTCGCACGTCCGCCGGAGTGCGAAAGGTGAGCTGTCGAAGTCGGGGTTCTATCTCACTACGGCGGACAGTCGCAATACGGCTAAGAGTGCATTACGGCTGAACGTCGCAACACGGCGGAGAGTCTCACTACGGCGAAAAGTGCATTACGGCTGAACGTCGCAACCCGACGGAGAGTCTCACTACGGCTAAAAGTGCGTTACGGCTAATCGTCGCAACACAGCGGAGAGTCTCACTACGGCTAAAAGTGCGTTACGGCTGAACGTCGCAACACGGCGGAATGGGAACCCTTCCAGCCGATCAGCCGTTCAAATGATCTCCAGCTAGTTTCGTTCAGCATTGTCACAGCTGTGCGTTACGTGCAAGAGCCTATGCATATATATTTCTGCGTGTCTTTCCCGCATTTTCATTGTTTTACAGCGGTTGTTTTATTGCTTGCGTATTTTGCGTGTTTATTTTTTACCGCTGAAGTAGTGGTACCGCTATATACGCGTTTTATTTTTAAATACGTATTATTTCTAGAAGCATTTGAAGTATCAAACAATATTTCTTTACTACAAGAACGTCTCGCGGGATTTATGCATAATTATCGCCCCAAATCTATTCTTTTCTTCTACGATAAGGTTTTAAAAAAACTAATAGAAACCAGTCTTTTTCGCCATCTTAAAACATCCGCTTGCTCCCCCTTTCTCAGTTAGGTTTTCGTGCTGTCCTATGTACTAACATTATGACTGCGTGCCTAACAGACAAAATTAAATCGTTCATTGACCACTGTGACACTCCTGCTGGGTTTTCTTATAGTTCTCGGCAGCATTCGACACCAGGGACCATGACCTTTTTTTTTTTTTTCATTTTGCTTCAGCGTTCTGCGATGACAAGTACTGCCATAACTTGATACGAAGCCATCTACTAATCATGCAACAGACAGTTTTTTTATGGTTCTATCTCACTAACTATGCATCATTCGGTGCACGCAGGCGGGATCGCTAGCGCATCCCGAATGTACCCGGAGCAGCACGACACACTCTGCCCTTTCTGCAAAACGGAAAGAGGCACTCTGGCACACATCATCCGTTCTTTCCAGCCCCTACAGGTGGCGTTGCGGAAAACGGCAATGGCGGACGAGACGGTGATCGGGCCCCCGTAGCAACATGCGTGCCAGCATCAGTAGCGGCCTGAAAGCCCATAACTCCGCTTGAAACAACTACTTTCTTAAAAAATAAATGCATGCATACGTTGCTGATCGCGAGACAACATTCGATCGTTTCAGAGTGTCTGCTGCGGTGTAAAAAGCGCTGTGTTCGAGGCAATCCGCTTTGCATGTCTCAGGCCGCAAGGAAGTGGTTTGAGAACAACCCCTGCCTTATTGCGCAAACAACCTGCTACAGAATGTGCAACGCTAATTTTTGGGACATTATTGCAGCGTACGCCAATCAGTGTACGTTTTACTTTAGGCGTGTTTGTTTCCGTGTGCACACACTATAAGCAGAAGCCCGCGCGCAGCATGCGCGGCCGATATGTGCGTATTGCGGTGTTTTGCTTGGGTGTAGCTGGTTGTAGTAAAACCCAGTTACGACATTGAGCAGTCAAACGGCGAAAAAAAAGGCTCCCATTACGTCGTATCAAGTGGTGCACAAACGAACGTGTTAGCATCATATGAAAAAAAAAGTCCCCCGCATTTCCCCGAGGGGGAGAATGTGAAAGCGCGAATGCACGGTTGTCGGCCCGCTTGCGGGTTCTTGCGCTCGGCACCCGCAGCCCACCGCCTCGCCGCCTTCTCTTCCATCTCTTCCATCGGGTTTGTAGTATGACGTGTACACCACGCAGTTATCAAGCCGCTATAACGCCGCTGAGTCGCCAACGCAACGCCGCTGACGACGTAGTTTGAATGCGTTAAAGATATAAGGAGCGTTCCTAACTGTGAAATCAGCGTGGCTTCCGTGGCTTAGTCGGTAGAGCGTCGCGCTGTGGCCGCAACGTCCTCGGATTGAAACCGGGCGCCGGATGCTATTATTTTTTTATATAGTGTAGTGGCCTGGCTGGCGCGCCGAGAGAGGGTGTTGCGAACTGGAGAGTAGGCGAGGGGGGGAGAGTAGGTGCTACGCGAGCGCCCTCACGCGTCGGAAATCCGGCGCCGTTGCTAGGCACGCTAGCTAGCTCCGTTGCTAGGCTGCGGGCGGACGGACGGCGGCGGACGAAGTAGGCTCGACTAAGAAGTGCATTCGCACTTAAAAAAATATTTAAGCCCACGTATTTACGCCTGCATGTAGCATACACTGGCGTGTGATATTGAAGCGTACACTGTTAAACTACAGGCAGTACTTTACAGGTGTGCTTCTGGCTTGTGATAACTAATTTACGTTAAAAACTAATTTACGGCTGAAATTACGTTCTGTTGATTTGACTGCCGTTAAAATTTTTAAGTGCGTCGATCCTTATTACCAAAACGAAAACGGGGGCTTCCAAATGCATTGAAGAGCTGGCATTTGAACTACCAGACCCAGTTACAGTATTGTCATTTCTAAAACATCTCGCTTAGACACACTTATTTCGATATTCAATGATTATTCATTAAACACATCTGCACAATTGCTCCCCGTCTTCGCGTGCAAAAAGATTTAAGATGTTTCTTCATTGAAATAAAAGCAAGCGGTTTGGACAGCCTCTGCTGCTTATATGTTTGGAAGCAGTGGAATTGAGCCAATTTAACAACAGATAAGCGAAGATCGGTTGACATATTATGCGACAGTGTAATGTAAATAGTACCCGAAAAATACGATCACAAGGTTATACAAAAAGACTACAAAATCAGCGTCCTCACCGCAAATAATTATTAAATGTGGCAGCCGTAATTTAGTAAAGAATAATTAAGGCCCCACGTGCGCACTCGTGGGTCCGAAGGACTTCCATTTTTCTCCGCAGCAGACACCGATGAGTTCCAAAACTCTTTCGTTTACATGCAGCCTATATATCTTTAAGAAAGTTGAGAGAATATTAACGCTCGTTCAGTCTATATTTTCCGAATATTTAAACAGCATTGTCGAGTACTATATACGCAATTTTCCTGTCGCTTCTGCGAGCCCGCACGGATGCCGCCGGCCGCCTCCGCCGGAGCGACCGGTCCGCCGATCACCGTCTCCCGGCTTCGGACAAATTCCGCGCGGCGTCACTAGCGTCGCTGGAAAGAGCGAATAGCCGAGTGCAAAGACCTCAAGACCCCCCACGTCCCTTTCCGCCGACACCCCCAATCCCCAACCTTCCGAGCAATGGGAGACCTTGTTGACCAGCCCCGCCCTGCCAACTCAGCTAGCACTCACGGCCAGGGGCCAGGAGTTGCTGGAGACATATGGGTCCCGTGAATAGGGAACCACCCCCGTCTGGTGCCTGCGCGCACCATCGAATTTTCGAGCTCAGTAAAGTTGATTCTCTCTCTCTCTCTCTCTCTCTTTCAATGAACCAATCAATCAATCAATCAATCAATCAATCAATCAATCAATCAATCAACAGGATTTCGCACAGCAAAGAAACGAAGATGACACCGAAGCATGAGATAAATTGGGTTTCATAAAACAAAATGAGTGGTTAACAAATGGCGCCGGATGGGCTAAAAGTGGACAGAGAAAACACTCCAGCATTCAATCTTTCAGTCAATCTTTCAAACAACCCGCCGCAGTGGCTCAGTGGCTAAGGCGTGGCGCTACTGAGCACGAGGTCGCGGCTTTGATTCCCGGCCGCGGCGGCCGCTTTTCTGATAGAGGCAAAAAGCAAAAACGCCCGTGTGTTCGAGACTTCGGCGAACGTTAAAGATCCCCATGTGGTTAACATTAATCCGGAGCCCTCCTCTACGGAGCGCCTCATCGCCTGCGTTGCGTCGGCGCGTAAAACCATCAATCAATCAATCAATCAATCAATCAATCAATCAATCAATCAATCAATCAATCAATCAATCAATCATTCAATCAATCAATGTTTCAAACAGACAATCTGACAGGCAATCTTATCGCTCTTCCGAAATCCTTGACCGGCATTTGTCGGCGATTCAGGAAAATGCTCATGATTCTGTCTTGTGCAACGACTGCTTTTTTTTGCGTCGACGGCTTCTGGCGTTCGCAGCTTCTGCCACAAGGTGTATGTCTTACAATTGCAATCTAAATATACTGAAGAACACAACTAAGGGATATTGCGCGCGGGGTTAGGGTTGATGGCATAGTGGCTACTGTTTTAATGCAAAAACGTGGAAGATATACGCTGGAGAGCTATCAATAAGAAACAAAAATAAAACAGGTCCCAGTGTCACCCGTTTCCTTAAATTAGGGTGCACTGTCAGAAGATATGGGGAGTCGACTCAAGAGAGCCAACAAACCCCACCGAATCCACAGGGCACAGGTGACAAAGGGGGTGGCCGTCTGATGTGCGGCTTTCGCCGACCAGAGCGGCAAGAATGAGCAAGAGCCTTGAACGAAAAAACAGCACAAAGACTTATATTGAGACAGGCAAGTTACAAACACAAGCACGAGGTAACGGATCGGCAATGACAGACAACTTAGATTGAATTCAAATACAAGAAACAGTCCAAAATTAGACAAAATGATGCAAACAGGAGCGCTAACAAATGAATATTACGAAGCGGAGCAGTTAACAAAAAAAAAACGAACAGTTCGATGCTTATGAGAGACAGAGTCCCAGCATATTCACCGACCGGGCCGGACGATGCGCCGCTGTCGGAGGCGATTCGGCTACCTGGGAAGCGTGGCTTCGCTGTAGGCCAGGCCGTCCGAGACGATCACGGCGATTCGAGGCCCGGGAGTACGTTGGAGTCCTCCAGGGCGCGGGTCGCCGATGGTGTGATGCACAAACTGACAGGTGCCGTTGTCACATCACGACTGCCAAACGTAGTTGGTTTGCTTAGGTGCGGCTTTTCTTTTTAAAACCGCGCCGGCGCGGAGAGGGAGGGCACAGAACACAACGCGCCCGCCGCCGTCAGTGAATAACTTCCCTCCTTCCCCTTCTAGAATCATCGACGCTGTTTAGCACTGGCAAGGCCACCCGTGCCTCCTCGAGAGTGCTCGAAGCTTCGGTGTAAGTTGAGCGGCGGAGCTTTTTAAAGACGATAGTCTTTCTTGGGCTACTTAAACCCAGAAATTTTGGTCTGTCTGTATGTCTGTATGTCTGTCTGTCCGTCTGTCTGTCTGTGACTCGATTCAGCCACCCGGCCAAAGCAAAATAATGCTTGCGCAATAGTCTTATATAGTCACAGCTAAATCTACCCGTCTATGTCCAGTGTAAGGTTCATACATGTCAAAATTGTTGAAGAAGAACAAGACATTACGCAAATATGAGACAACAAATCAATACAGAAGTGATATTTGAAGTGTTCTTTTATAAAAAAATCAAACATGCTTGACTTTTGCGAAATTAAATACTTCATCAACTGCAGAAAAAGAATTCACTCCGCCGTCGCCTCTTGTCGCCCGCGCCACTATAGCTTCTGGCGCGATTTTAAGAAATCAACCGGCAACAGTTACGCAAGGTTCCACTAGATAGGTTCGACGTTCTGCTTGCAACGCACGTGGAGTAGGGAAACGCGGTTCTATAAACGTTGAAGTAGGGCACCTCGATTAACGCGCGTCTTCGCCGTACGGCAGCGTTCGCATCGAGACACCCGGTTTGGAGCAGTGAAACGCGGTAAATTTAAAATGATTTAAGCAAACCTTTGGCGTCTTTACTTTGGGAGGAGCGCGACGCAAGAGGAACAACATGAGAGTTGAGCGAGAAAGCGAAGGGAGGCATTTACTTCGCAAAAGCCGATTAAGACTATCGTCTTTTGACGACATTTGCAACGAAAGGAGCAGATACGCGGCCAATTTTATTTTGGTATTTTCTTGCCGGCACATTTAGCCGTACGCTGAACGCAACTAGCTGCAGATCATTTGAACGGCTGATCGGCTGAAAGGGTCCCCCTTCCGCCGTGTTGCGACGTTCAGCCGTAACGCACATTTAGCCGTAGTGAGACTCTCCGCCGTGTTGCGACGTTCAGCCGTAACGCACTTTTAGCCGTAGTGAGACTCTCCGCCGTGAGACTCTCCGCCGTGTTGCGACGTTCAGCCGTAACGGACATTTAGCCGTAGTGAGACTCTCCGCCGTAATGCACTCTTAGCCGTAATGCGACTGTCCGCCGTAGTGGGACGATGCCGAAGTCGGAGGGCCCTGGCCAGGGGGAGCAACAGCAACGTTGCGGAAGCAAAGGGTGTGTTAATCTTTTCGTTGGTCCCATTCGCGTAGAGAGTCCAACGTTTGGTCCCTTCATTTTGCACAGGGCCTAATTTTGGCGTGTTTGGTCTTTAGGGGACTAAATGTTCTTCGCGAGGCGTAAATGCTGCAGTTCGCCTTATTTTCTCCCATTTTAGATAAGAGTGTATAAAATGCACCCACATATACTATATTTCAGCGTAAACTACTCTATTCGAAGCGATCTAGCGGAAGCACAGTAGAGCCGCTAGTCTGATCCCTTGAACGCCCGAGTTCAGACGATTTTTCCCGCCATACAAATGGATACACCAGGTTGACTTGGAAAATTTCTAACTGACCCCAAGGTCTCCTGACTTCAAACACCCCCTTACAATCTAAACCCTCATTATTCGAGTTCAACTAGAGTTCACACTAAAAAAAATCACCCTCGTGCCTCAATAGCGTGAGCCGGGGCACCTTCGTAACATGCGTTTGGCAGATATTTTTTTATTTTAGTTTTATTGACTTCTCACCCTCTCTCTCGGTGTCTTTGAAGACAATATTATCTGTAGCATAACAAATAAAATAATCTACGTAACACCGTATGAACCGTAGAACCAGCAAAGATAGTATCAAATTGTTTGGAACATTCCAATTTAAATAATGTAGAATGTAAAAAAGGGCCTATTAAAACAAAATCTCGGAAAGCTCACAGCAAGGGAAGCGATGCTACATAAATCGTACAAAAACAACACGAAAGGGCTAGCGGTACATGTCTTAACAAACTTTTGCAGCGAATGATGTCTTTGGTTAGCTAACAAAGAAAACAAATCGTGTTTTAACGCAGCTTAGAGCCCAGAATAGAGATGGGCGTTAAAAAGAGGCCATTTAAAGCCTCCAGCGGTAATTGAGCTTGGTAGAATGCTGGGTAACGCAGCGCTCCCCATTGTATGTACTAAAAGTAAGTCCTGATTGCCGCAGAGAATGTAGAAAGGAAGAAAAATAACCCGAAAGGAAGAAAAATAAACCAGAACGGCCACTGCACGTATTGAAGTTCTCAACTCCAGTGTTTCGCGGGCTCCGTAATTATCCTCGGAGTGCCGTGCCATGACAGGAATACCCATTCACAAGTGAACAGTCGTTGATACCAAAACTTGCACTTATTTTTCCCTACCGCAGTCTTCTTGCCACGTATTTTATTATATACTAGTAATGATTAGAGAGGATGATCTGGAGAAGTTACGACATCTCTGGGCATCCCAGACGGAACAATCGTGGCCGAATATTCAGATGACTTCATGGCAAACCAATGATCCTCAGCAGTAGCCTTTATTGCATTTCAGACACACAGAGTGTACCACATACCCGCCATCGTATAATACAAAACGTTTCATTTTCAGAAAAATAGTTGTGCCTTCACACAATATTTAGGGGTTCGGCCCTGCACAGACTTCTAATCAAAGCATTATAAATATTAAACTGGCGATCACACAGTTGAGCGTCACAACAATTTTTCTGCCCTTCGAATCCTTCCTCTTTTGTCCACGAAAGGCGCAGAATACACCTCACTAGGGTGCTTCGAAAGTGAAACTAGAGCTTTGAATTAGAACTAGAAAGCCGGTCTCGAACTATAAAATTAATATGCATGAAAGTAATAACCTCTGGGTTCAGACACTAAAAAACGTACACGGGCAGCCCGAGACTCCTGACATTTAACAAAATATTCTACACTTATTGCTTCGCCATCTACAACTTTACTAAATCTCGGTTCATTAAAGGAGGCACACTCTCAACCAATGCGCGAGAAAATGCAATGCTTATTTTCAGAAGGCGCCGTATAGTAAAAACGTTGGCCAATTTTCGCGGCCCAGTTTCTTATATTCGCCACACCAGCGCTGTTGACTTGTTTACTTCATCATAACTTATTACTCCGAGTACATTAGTGTCACCGGCGGTGCCAGTTCTCTGTAACGCCACAAGATTAAGATGGAAACATAGTCAAGAAGAAAATGTACGGGGATCAAGCAACGTCCCCAGCTCCAGTTAATCAGCAGTGGCGGAAGACTCCCGCTAGGGAAATGGAAGACGACGTCCAGTAGGGACGACCGCACTTGTTTCGTTTGTTTGGTTTGCCCGTCTGTGGCCCCTGGTGCCTGGCTTTTTGTTCGGTCGTTCGCAATTTGTTTCTATCTGCATCTCGGTCCACCCCCGAGCTGCGTCATTTTTTCGCACTTGTTTTCGTCTCGTTTGTTCTTTCTCCCTTGTTTATTGATCGGTCCGCTTCATCAGCGTGCCGCTATGATTGACCGATTGGTCTGGTGTATCAGCGCTCCCACACTGAGCAAACGTAGCGTGTGCGGGAGGTAAAGCCATACGATTCGCTGGCTGTGTGAACGATGTTTCGGAACGGAACTTTTTCTGTCTGTACTTATCTTTACTGCGGCCCATCCTCTTTCGGTTTGTTTACCTTGTCAGAGCAGAGTAATCTACGGGCTGCACGAGACGCATGCCGAGGCTTGGTTGTGTGCTTGTTTGCAGCGTACACTCTGATTTATCTTGCCACACCAACTGCAACTCCATACACGGTCATTGTACGGCGTTTTTTACGCTTTTTCTGCATTCGTTTATACCGCGTGGCTCTTCATCTGAAAGCAAGGTGCACCACGGCCTGCTGTACCGCAAACATAATCTGTGTTTTCTTCTTCTAAAGCTTTCAACATCTCTATGCATCAAATCTTCAGAGGTACTAATGCAACACTTCCTGCTTATGGGTTAATGTCTTGATAGCTTAGAATGGAGCATCCAAGCCCGGAGACAGAAGCCAACAGCGGTATTGCTTGCACTTTTTCCGGATTATAACTGCTTGGACAGCATATGCTTTAACTTATACGGGGTTTTAACCAAGGGTACATATTTGTTATTCAATTTTTTACCCCTTCTTCCCTGGCTGCTGCTTAATAGGTAAGTTGTTCTGCTAATGAGTCCGACTTCTCATTAGTGCCATGGACTTTGGTTTTTATGGGCCTTAAAGTGTAGATATTAAAAAGCACCATTTTTTTAACAATTGCATTCATTGGCATCTTATACAGGGTACACGGTGCCGAAACTGACAGAGATAAGCTCTTTCAAAAAACAGTGTGACGGAGCTGCGAGCAACGTTTTTACATCAGCACAGCACAACGTACAACATTCAATGTAACGAAGTACCTAAGAAAGAAGACAAATAAACCATTGTATAACATTATTTTTTGAATGGCGGCCCTTGAGCCCAAAGAATGGGTACCATAAAGGTAAACCACTCAATACACACACAAAAAAGAAAAGTATAAGCATGTTAGAAATCTCCCTGCCCTGCGCTAACACAACAGCCAAAAAACCAACCAGGAAATGTGCTAGAACAACACATATTATATAGCGTCTTCGATACACTCCAACATAGAACTGTACAAACCAACGAAGTGCTGACAGTTAGCAAAAGTTGGACATAACATCCAATATAGATCACTATTAAAATAATACTAGAAATTTCCGGAAAGCAGTACAAAGGAATTTTCACTGAGACTCAGGTTTGAATAAGGCAACAACGTATGTCTTTTTGGTTTCGGCTGAAAAAGGAACCGCAATGAAGGAAACCGCATATCGCACACTTAATTTTAAGGCAACAGGCAAACAGCGTTGATATGTATATGATACATAGACCCTTGCAGTGTGTGCGTTGTGAAGTCATGTGATTTTGGTAGCAACGACCACATCACGCTGAGGAGAGAGAGAGAGACAAAGAGACAGAGAGGGAGAGAGAGAGAGCAAAATCCGAGCCTCGGAGTTATGAGTCCTCGGGGGAAGGGGATGTTCCGTGGTCTCCGACGGTGGTGGGCTTGGCGGTGGTGCGCAAAGACTTTCAATGTGGGCAGCCAAATGGGGCCACAGGGTGGCCCGTAGATTCTCGAGGGGGAGCTGCCCAGCTAGACCACGAGAAGTGGATATCGGGGAGGGGGGGTTCGTGGAAAGAAAAGTGGGAGACGAAGTGGCCCATTCATAGCTCCAATGTGTTGTTTTTCCGGATGGCCACCGCATACCTGGCAGTGCTGTCAGCCTGGTGACTTCGGTATGTAGTAGAGACAGAGATCACAGAGGACGGACAATGTCTGCGGCTGTCTAATGTATGTAGCCTGTCTTCGTGACATGCATTTAGATTGGCAGGAAAGTGGCATTCTGGCTGTCCGGTGGTTACCGAGATGTTCGCGGCGCCTTTTGTGATGCATTGCGCTATCCTTTTTTATTATTTTCTTCATGCCACTGCTGAGGGCTGCCCTAAAAACGAGCGTCGCCGGCCGGAGTGTGAGTTCATCCATTACCCTCAATGCCTTGGTGGCTAGAGATCCATTCAAGGAAAACGTGTAGGTGAGGATGAGCTCCCATGTATGTTGTCAGGCTGGGGTAGACAGGAGCTAGAATGCCTTTCGTGGCGACGCTTCGTATTGCTCCATGCCTGTCCGTGCATGTTGGTCGGTTCGATGCTGGTGAAATATTACGGCTTCTCTGATGGCATGAGTTTCTTAGCTGTCAGCGAGGGGACATTGGCGTGAGGCCGTACGTGAGCTGCGCAGGGGCCAACCGATGCCGGTGTCGTATGTTCCACAAAACGGGCGTCCGTGTAGTAGGTGTCATGGGTTGGTTCCGGCAAGCGTTGAGCACGAGACGCGCCACGTTCTTGATCTGTGGCTAAAATCATGTGTATTGTTATTTGTAGCACTGGGATTATTGGTATGGCGTGGGGGCGGGGGGTGATTGTTGGAAGGTTGTCGGTATGGTGCCCGAGAGGGCGAAGAATTTCCGGTCATTGCATTGACGTTGTCAGACGGTGGTACTGATCTTCATGATAAAGCGAGGCTTTTAAATGCAGAGCATTTCAGTAACTCACGATGTCACTCACGTTGACGTCCGCAGCCGAAATCCACACCCCTCCCCCTACACTATATAAAACAAAATACTATCCGGCGCCTGGTTTCGATCCCTCGACCCTGCGGGCGGAACGCAATGTACATGGTGCTCTACCCACTGCGCCACAAAGCCGACACAGAATGGGAGGCTACGAACGCCCCTTATATCCTTGACTCATTCAAACTACGTCAAGAAGCTGCTGATACAACGCATTCACTACCACCAACTCCCCAAACACTAAACGTTAACGCAATACACCCACCCCCTATGCGACGCATTTACTCGAGTCACCCTCGCGAGGAGATGGGCCCAATTGTTTCTTCCAAAGTTTCGTGGAGGGCGCCTTCATATTATAATGCCGTGGGGGCGTAGAGAGGCGCGCTCCCATTTCTACGCGGATGCACATTGTGATGTCTGTTTCTATTTTGTTGGCTTGTGTCTTTGTAAGGTGTCGAAAAGGGTATGCTTACATGACGCGTGAGAACACCAAGGCTTCGACTACTTTGCGTAATTCATGTTCTTTGAGCTCTTGATTGTGTAACGTCACGAGGCGTAGCAGTGGGTGGATTTGATTAATTTGGGCGATGATGGATTTTACTCATTCTGTGCAGCTAACGTCTTGTTGGAGAATGAAGCCCAAGACCTTGATATGGCTACGAAGAGGAATGGGTAAATTGTTTACTGTCAGAGTGAAGAACATGCGATGTTGATTTTTTTTCCTTGTACTGTTGTACAATGCAATGTCATATTCCGATTGTTTCTTTCACAAGGTAAGTCCGACGTCGTGGGTGGGCCCGCTGATAATATCGAGATCCTGTTGTAATGTGTATTCCTGCTCGCCAGGCTTACCTTTTGCACACCAGAGTGTGGCGTCGTCAGCATATATGGCATGAGAAGATTTCGAATGGCGTTAAGCTCGGCCGAAAGATTCTTCATCACCAGATTGAAAATCAGATGTGCAAAGCAGCGGACGAAATACTAAGCATGGTTTTTGCTTTAGTAATTGAGAAGCTAAAAAAAACTATTGTAACAGAAGGTGTAAAAGTTATGGTGGCAACAACATCTGCATTGGCTGTGCTTATGAACACAAAGAAGGTGCTCGAGCTGTTCTTTTTGGTTCTGAAAATTCACACGGTGGCTTTCCAGCCAGGAATATTGAGAAGCTTTTCGCGAGCGTTTTTTCCACGCATGTTGTTTAATTAAGGCGACCTAGCTACACAGGCGGGAGGTGCGCCGTAGCGAAGGGCTCCGGATTAATTTGGCTCACCTGAAGATCTTTACCGTGCGCCGAAATCTCGAGCACACGGGTGACGTTCACGTTTTTCGATTCCATCAGAAAAGAGCTGAGGGGTTCACGTCACCATGGAGCAAAATTACGAAAGAAACGTCCGCCTGCACCACGTTTTTAGATACGGAAGAGTGACCAGTGCATCCACGAATAGTCCGTGCTAAGACTGGCGTGCCGCGCAAATCACGTGACCAATGACACAGTACGTTGGAAAGCCAGCTCTGTGTGTTCTGAAGGTAACACCGATTATCTTTCACTAATGATTATTGCACACATAGGGTTCCTTTAACTGATTCGTCCATTAAAAGTTTACGCACTTAAAGGACAAAGCTGCTGTTTCTCTATGGCTACCGAAACGATAAAATTCACAAGGAAAATGTATATACTATGGACAACACAATTTATCTATATACTATAAACAGAGAGAGTCTCCATAAAAATATCCAGCGAAAGTTGTATTACGTTCCAGGTGCCAGTTCTTAAGAAAATAAGAAGAAACAAGTTTCCCCTTTGATCCTTTCCTAACAGTTTCCTAGGTTTCCATCGAGAACTTACGGGTGTAGACAGTGTCGTCATGGTCCATAATACTTACTTAACACTGCCGAGTGAGTAGCTCTTGAAGAGCTACGAAAATTGTTTGACCTAAGCGCCATCCCAGTGTGGTTCTCGTAACAGCGCGGTGCTATCCGAAGCAGAAGATGCCTACTTCCCCCCGAAATATCGCTTCGCTCTGTATTTATTCACATTCAGAAACTTATCCGTGGCTGCTGACACAGAGGATATGATTTTGTTCGTTGCTGCAGAGCGCGAAGACCACGTCGGAGGTTCCGGAAAGTGTACGTTTGCAACTACAAGGGTACAAAGCTACCTTTAATGACAAACATCAAAGCAGTAGCAACTACAAATTGCACTTCAGGCGTGCCTCCATCTCAGAGGGAAAAATAAAGTAGGATGGCTGTCGCCTGCAAGGCGTGCCAGATAATTCTAGCTGCGAGGCGCTGCCGAAAATCAGAACCTGTTGCCTGTCTGAGCACGATAACATAGCCGTTGCTTTTAAAGAAACAAGAATGAAGCGTTTTGCTATGTAGTGTGGGGCCGGAAGGCAAAAAACAAAACAAAACGGGAGAAACTCAGAAACCCAGTGCAAAAACCCGCCATTTTGTATCCCGCATATCACAAATAAATTATTTCAACGAACCGACAACCGTAACATGTCTAGTATACATTTTGCAGCCTAAGTAAACGACTCTTAATTAAAAAAAGTAATGGTGCAGTGTCCTCGCCGGAGACGTTGGGAAACATTTGTGAGCATATTTTTTACCTTCCCGAACTTTATACAGGGTGCCCGGTATACAAGATGTAGACAGAAAATCCACATTAACTTACGAGGTAACTTACTTTTATTTGCGTAATGAATTGAAAACACTACTTGAAACAACGGTTCAGTCATGTAGTTTTAATACGCGCAGTTGTAATCCTGTCGGCGGAAACGACCTTAAAGCTTTTTTTTTCGATAACTTTACTCGTTGATGCTAGACGAGATGAAGCAAAATTTTGTTAAGCAGGACTCTGCACTTATATCACAAAGTGCCGCTGATATAAGGTGTTATATAAGAAAACCATAGAATGCTATTTTTATGAACATTGAGCTTCTCAACGTGTGTTGTTTATAAATACTGTTCCACTAGGTCTCCACTACGGCAGGCCACACTATTGAGCTGCGCGTCACCCCTCATAGAGATTCCCTTGAAATGCCTTTTGCCTGTATGCGAAAATGCGTTAATAATAGCAATATTTACCTTTGTTTATTCTCATATCTTTTTATTATGCATCAATCAAGATTGAGATTACTACAGAGAATCTACACTTCAAAACGCCTATAATATTAATAACAAATTCAAAACTATCACTTTGAGAGGACGTAGAATTGGGTTTGCTGGTGAGGTTGCGTATTGAATTCGCTACGTATACAAAGACAACTGGGACGCTAACAGCACTGGGACGAGGCACAATTTTATGTCGTTGAACACGCGACCGAAATTGTTTGCTGCAGTTTGCCTAGAACTTTTTCGCGCGTTGGTAGCTTTATAAAGTCTAGATTTTCATATGCTTGAGTGAGGATGCATTCGAAAATATCGGTTAGCAATTGAAGCACAAGCACACAATAAATGGGATTGCCTGAAAATTCACGCAAGCACCGACATCCGCACAGCTATTTCAGGTGGCGAAACAATGGTTGAAGGAGCATAATCGCGGGTGCCTTAAGTGCTTGCACTTCCAATCGGAGAGTCTTCCACACGTGCCTGAGCCAGGCAGCCCAGCAAAACAGCAAAACAGGCTGCGAAGAGTGATTTGTCTTTAACTCCGGTTAACAGAAATAGAGGCAAGTCACCACGTTACGTTTTGATTCCTGAACGTGACCCAGAGCCTTCCTTAATTATTTTAAACGTTCACACCGACCATAAAATACTACAAATCATGGTTATTTCCTGTATGATACGTTTTTATGTAGTGATATTTTTTGCGTTACGGGAGAATAAATGCCGTAAAATAAATGTATTCGTTATTTGAAAAAGGAGAGCTTTGAAGCGTGTGAACGTCAAATGTGGTATTTCATGCAATGCGGCCGATGACAAAGTCCCGTATAACTTATGAGAAGCCGTCATCCGAAGGCATGTGTAGCTAGCGTTATGTTTGTTTGTATTGTTGGGACGTAAAAAACCGCTGTTAAATTCAGGCTTCTAATTGAATGGCTCAAGAGACCGAAGACTTTGAGTACTCTGGCAATAGTCAAAACGGTCGTTATTTATGTACTGCAATTCTACAAGGAAAATTCTTATGAATGCGCTTAAGAGCAGTTGTTATGTTGCTGTCATGCACAGAATAACACCAGGAGAAATACAGAATAATTTTTATTAATCTCTCCGAGAACTACAAAGAAAAATATACACCTGCGTTTCACAGACCTTTCTCGCAAAGTCTGATTCACGCTACCTCCAAACAAGCACATAAAATCTTTCAAGGTTGTTGAATTCAAAACGGTGAGATAAGGAGGAGCGGAGTGAGCCATTGTAAGAAGGGTTGCATACAGAGCTTTTGTGCAAAGCTTTGCACTGCCGACAGGACACTGTTTGCATTAAAGGGGATTCAGGTCTTCCAAAATTCTTCAGCGTAAAGGTCCCCATAATTGTTGAAAGCGTTCGGAAAAGTAGCCCTTTCACCCGATGATATGCTGAAGAAATTTTGCAGCAAGTGAAGGGAATGCTGATTTTCCCGAAATTTAATGGAGCCACTTCAATGGACACGTTAATGATTGCTGTAAATACGCTGTTCACGAACCTGCTGGTGTATTTCTGATATTTACAGACTATCTACTGTGATATCCTGGCGGTGACAATGTACAGCTTCAGTGAAGGCCAAAGTGCAGACTCAGGGGAGTCAGTTAGGTCGCCAATGTAAAATCAACAAGACAAATTAGGAAGCCATGACGATAAGGACAACGCTCAGGTTGAAGCGAAGTTGCAGTTGACAAGGGATGACCCCTTTGAGATCACTGCCAACTTTACTTCCCGGTGATTAGGTTCTTGTGTTCTTACTCAAAAATGTTCAGTCTGAAGTGTACCACTGCCATTTCGCTCTTGACTATACCTTGCACAGTACCGCATACGCGTTATTGACATTTACGTAGACTTTGACAGGCAGCGCACAAAGTATGCGAGAAACCGTGCATGAGCAGTTCTGCTGCTCTCGCCGCACTCCGCTAACAAAAAGAAAGCATGATAAAAAATGCAAGATGGACGAGCATGTGCAGGCGACATCTAAGGACCCGTGAAAGGTTGAAAAGTACGGTTGTATGACGGTTGATGTTCTTATCGAATTTGGTGCTCAGTGTTGCAGCGATGTTTATGGCGAGTTTTTGTACGCGCTTGCTTTTGTTTGTGCAGAAATGCTATTTGGACGGACCACGTGGTGCCACGAGGTTTTGGGCGGCCGTATGAGTGGAACTGTTGTTTCTGCCTGCTCGTAACCAATGACGCTGACTTGTACAAAAGAGAGCTGCGGAACGTGAAGAAAGCAAAATTGCCCCACACAGCTCTCACGGCCCTTTTTTTTTTTTTTTTTTTCATGTGGGGTTCAGTAAAGGAAGCCCTTAGTGTGCGGCTGTAGGGAATAGACGGAAACAATTGCGCGAGGACAACGACTGTAAAAAGAGAAAAGACTTCGAAGGAAGTGGTTTGTCCTTGAGAACATAAGTGAAGTCAGATCGTGGCGTTTTACCAGACGTTGCAGAAAACCTGTATGTGCAAAGTGAGGCCTGCCTTAAGTAAAAAAATATACCAAAGACACGGAGAGTAATAAATTAAATGCCGAGAAAAGGAGAAAAATTTAGCGTGAGACGCGAAACACCGTATGTCCCAAGCCAGAGAGCATCCTCCAAAATGCGTGTCGTGCTGTCCGCTTCCTTGTCTTTCCGTCGGTGTTTCGGTTGAAGGGAAGCGGAGACTTGACATTTCCGGAGGTCGCCTTTCGGACATCATGCAGTGAAAAATGAGGCGGAAAAATGACCGACAGCGGTAGCGTACTGCACATGCTTTCAAGTTCGGGGTTGAGGGCCCTGTGTTGCTCATTCAGAGCTCACACCGTTAAGTGCCAAATCAAACGCGTTCCATGGCATTTATGGTCATCGCTGTTCAATCACATGAGTCGCTGTTTTGTCATCTGTGGGAATATATTCTCGATTTCCAGTTTATTTTTTTACTGCGGAATATTCTTTTTTGCTACTACAGTGTCGTTCATATCATACCGTTCGATTACAACAACCTTCTCGCTCGAGTGATCTGTAAAAAAACCACCCAATGCCGCTTGATAACTTTTGTTTTGTCAAGAGCACCACCCCTGAAGCCTCACCTACGAGAACACTTCGCCCCCAATATTTATCGAAACGTACAACTGCTTTTTTTATGTACTTGCGCTGCAGTTTGCGCCAGCAGTTTGTTTCGTTTAACATGATGTTAATGGGGTGAAACATGTTTGAAACAGGTGCTGTAGTGTGGGGCAGCACGTTAGAAGACACCTTAGTCAGATGGCCTCTCTTTCAAACTTGCTTAAAGATTAGACGATTGCCAGGAGTTTCTCACTCAGCCTCATTCGGGAACCCCATACGCAAGTTCTTTCGTTCAGGGTCACTGACAGGGGCCCGCCCGTTCCTTCGGAACTACGCTGACTCTGATAACAGGGGCGAGTTTCAGCTAAAGGCTCGCTGCTCACATGCACACGCTATGGTGACCTAGCGGCCAAATGTCCACCCACCGTATTATATTTCGCCAGAGGAAAGGTGTGTCGTGACGCAGTGCGGTAGCTCGCCTCGCTGGACTTCGCGAACAGGCCCGTGACTCTGAAGTCGTTTCCCGCACACGCGGGGAACGAGGTGTCAGAACAATATCTGAACCACACTGAGACGACCAACTCTACCGCATGAGTGTTAACAGGCCGCGCGGCCGGAGCGAACCCGTCTGCAGAACTGTGACGGGAAACCAAACACAGGATGGGGACATATAACGAAATCACGAAATACTATAGGATAAGAAGGAAATAAATGGCGGCGCCGCACCCCGGCCTGGTAAGGGAGCAAGCGGTGGTACTAACATAATTGCAGACGGGTTCCTTACTGACCCCGGTCATCATGAAGCACGTGTGCCTCGAACAATACGAGGACGATACGTGCCAAGTGTACCGCAGTGCGCGGGCTATAATGGCTCACTTCCTGTGGGACTGCTCGGCAAGACATACAGAAGCGTCAATGAAGACAATGGTCCCGCCGTGGTACCTGACCGCGGCGCAGAGCAATGATAAGGAGGGAGGTACAACTACATGCCGTCCAGCAGATCCTTGCGGCACTTGAGCAGCAGCGCCCGAGCGAAAGCTGAGAAGGCCCGGCCGCCCAGCGCGGGCAGGCCGGAGTACCTCGAAACGAGTAGCGAGGGAGCAGCTTAGTAAAGAGCCCAACCGGGAAGACGTAGGGCAGCGTGACGGCGCTTCGGTAACGGAGGCCGCTTGCCGGCGATTTTGATAAAGTCTTCACTCACTCACTCACTCACTCACTCACTCACTCACTCACTCACTCACTCACTCACTCACTCACTCACTCACTCACTCACTCACTCACTCACTCACTCACTCACTCACTCACTCACTCACTCACTCACTCACTCACTCACTCACTCACTCACTCACTCACTCACTCACTCACTCACTCACTCACTATTATTCACACTCCCGCCACCCTCGCGCAAGTAGCACCTCGAGCTGTGTTTTCGTGAGTTCATCTCTGTTCTTTGTGTATTCTACCGGAGTACTCTCGTAAGAGCCCAAGGGATACTGAACATATAATGTACCACACGTTTCGTGCTAAAGGCATGAGGTCATGAATAAATGAACAAATGAAATAATTTTGCTTCAGCCTCTTTGGAGGAAAGAGCGGGCTTAGTTGCGGGTGCAGGTGGCCAAAGTAGTTAACGTTCGATTGGCGCAGCAGGCCTCCTTTCCCGCAAAACCACGACCCAAGCATCTCGCCATCATCATCTTTAGGGTATAGCCAATCCTGCAGTTATGTCACATCAAGAGGCTGGAATCTCGTCTGAAAGCTATCGAAGGCCTATATGACCACAGTATGTGGCTGGTTGCTTGGGGATCTTGTTGGTACAGGGATAGAGAAGTCGGTCTGGTGTAACTTGGGCTTTCTACACCCATCGAACTAGGCCGTCTTTCGTGACGTCGCATCCAGTGCTGCCCTTGTTAAGGGTAATCTGGACAGCTTGCGGCATGTTGCAGTTCGTTGCCCGGAAATGTATCATGGGAGTTACGTTTTACTTTGCGGTGGTAGCGCATTCCTGCGTTGTTTTGGAGAAAGCTTATGCGGAAGGAGAGTCGCTTGAGACTTCCAGAGGTAACGTCATTTCCCGAGCGAGTGTATGGGCGAATAACGGTCACTCCTAATGGTTGCACAGAGTTCTTTCATTCAATTAAGTGCAGTGTGTCGTCATGATGGGGTGTGGAATGCTATTATAGCTTCTAGGTTAGCAAAAATGATGTCCTGCCAGGCCTACAAAAGCAAACAGAGGGTGTTCTTCACCGACTACGCCTAACTGTTGCCTCCACTGGTCGTTTTCTTCTTATAGAATGGGCGGACTCGCTATTGGGCTCTGGGCTCTGTGAGGGAAGACATATGGCACGTCTTGTGTTACTGCCCGCAGCATACAACTCATCGCGAAACAGCCAAAAGAAACTCTTTAGAGCTGCATCACTTTCTTAGTCCATGGCACAATCACGCTGACGAGGCACGAGGGACAAAGCCTCCGTTAACTTTCTTGTCTGACTCGGGATTAATCGAGTTTCTTTAACCTTGGGATCCTCAGGTTTTTTCTCCTACTGCTGTAAATTTTTCTACGTTCCGAACTGATCTTATTTTCTTCTCCCCATTATTCATTGTTGCTATGTACTTCTCCCCCCCTTTTTATTCTCTGTTTTTGCCTCACTACATTCACCCCCATCCCAATTAGGAAGCCCCGCCGTTTTTGGGGCTAACCTCTTCAGTGTTAATTAAAGATTTCTCTCTCTCTCTCTCTCTCTCTCTCTCTCTCTCTCTCTCTCTCTCTCTCTCTCTCTCTCTCTCTCTCTCTCTCTCTCTCTCCCCCCCTCTCTCTCTCTCTCTCTCTCTCTCTCTCTCTATGGGTTACATTTTGCTCTAAAACTACGAGGATCGTGCAAACAGAAAAGAGGATGGGTTGTAATTTTATATCGTTGGTGTTCCCGTGCGCATGTACAAGAACACTGCGTACTCGTTCGACTTAGGTTGTTTGTGGCCCCAAGTGCTATGAGGCCACGGTTCTATCCGAAGGCCTGGTGGGTATATATGCTTGTATCCGTTGACAGCCCACTACGCGGGTTAAGTACGTGCGTGCGTTGTTAAAGGGTACTGTTAGTATAGTTCCTTTTTGCTGATAACAGACTGGAGAGGGTAACCAATATAACTTCCCAGGAGGGTACAGCTGTCTGGAATGATACCATTTTGAAGCAGTTGTGAAATATTTCCAACAAAAAGACGACGAAAGAAAGCGTTACAAAGCCTTTTATTTTTCCGAAATACACCTCATCAATACACTGATATTTTCACGGCAGCAAGGAAATAATAAAATAAGGCCAACAACAGGTAAATACTTTAAATGGGACATCCACCTACGATTTTTTTTGTAGGTGCCTTTGGTTGGTTCCGCAAGGCGGTAAAGCGCAAGGCTGTCAAGATGCGTGGCGCATCTTGAATTGAAAGTTCAGTTATTAGTAGCTCTTCGTAATGTCATCCCTGCTCATTCTTATCGTCGTAGGATTGCAATTTCTTGAATTTACACGTTTTACCAAATCACCACAAGCACTACTATTGCACGCTACAAAAATGGAAAAAGGTTGCAGCCCGCTAACCAACCAATTTTTAATCAGAAACTGTATCAAGTTCCCAACTGCGTCAAACAACACGTGTATGCGCTTTGAAAATATTGTCACAGCAAAAATGAAGGCAGAAGAAGACCACTTGTTTCTTAAAATCTGTGCCTTTATGCAATCACCAGGAACAGACCGCACTTTAAATGAAAAAGAAAACTATTTATTCGGTTGTGTTTTCATGGCTGGAAACTCCCTACAGAAGCTTTGCTTGCACCGCGTCTTATTTTTGCAGCCCCAATTCGAAGCTACAAAGGTTAGAATAGTTTTCGTTACTTGGAGGTTTATATAAGTTCACCCGGATGTGCGGGTTTCATCGTACCTGTAGTGTCGTCAGATGCCCCTAACCAAACTTTTGATAAATGAGAACGCTTGAAGAAGGCACTTGAAGAAGCCTTCACAAGGGCGCATTCACTGTTCTTTTTCAATTTTCTTTGTAGTTTTAAATAAATGGTAAGGTATTTTATCCCCGTTTAGGACAGCGCCATATATTTCTGCCCGTTGGTTAAAGCGGTTTAAGAGCCGCTATGTTGAAATTTTCGCGCGGAAGCATTTTTAGCTCGAAGATATTACGGGTCATTTTTCAACACAGCAGGCGGCACCATCTCTCGGCTTAGCAACGAAGGCGCTGCACGTGTCCATTGTTTTGTTGCTGGTGTTGTGCGGTTTATCACACTTTAGACATGAGCTCGCCGTACAAAGCCCAACTATCCTCACGTTTTTAGCTGATTTGCAGAAAAGAAGCTGGTTCAAAAGGGTTCTTTCCTCCACACCATCCTCCCCGCCGACATGTTCGCGTTGTCTATCAGAAACGCAGCGAAAGATTGCCGCGCGGACGCAGCTCTGATTTTCTTGTAAAGCGGTTGTTTTAAAAGCTCATATAGCTAGATTTGCACTTGCACCATCTTATACGTTCTGGTTGTTGTTGTTTAGTCTACTTTAGTGCATGAACGCCCCAAAAGTAGATGTTGCCGATACAAAATAAGTGAAAATCACCATTTCAACGGCTGAGATGGCATAAAAAATATTGCACACAAGTTTGATGTCCCAACAGCGCTTTGCACAGGGCCACGAACGGCATATTGGTCTGTTTCCTGCCATTTCGAGCAAGGTAATATTCCGCTGTGTAAAAAAAGTAATGTGTTGTATACGTTCGAATAAACAATCCAGATAAAGCGAAGACATTTCCTAATTAACTTCCATAGGCACTAAGTGGATCTGCTCTGTGGTATTGCTGAAGTAAGTCAGGTGTTGTGACGACGAGGGAGGGGGAGGGGGCTAAAAATGATGAGCATATCAAGAGAAAAGGTTTATATACAAACGCTACTGTTTTAAGCCATTACGGCTTGAAACTACTGGGGAGTGCGCCCTAACGTATTAAAAAAATAAAGAAGGAAATACATTTAGGGGAGGGGGATCGTGTACTTATGTCGGATTAGCATAGAAGTGTTACTTGTGAGTATTTAGTGAGTTGGTGTACCTTTGCTTGACAACTAGAGATTACGGAAAGTACTTCTAGTGGTCAAGTATACTATCACACGGCCGTTATTCCGCGCGCGTGCTCGGCAAATAATCTCATTGCGCATTGATCTTGAGGCAGTAATTGCGATCGGTGCTCACAGTGGATTCTCGTTGTCTCTCAGATTTTTGTTGACAAATTTAACTCACTTCAACCGCCCTCCTTGCCATCCTTTCCATCCTCATATTCCCCCTCGTGGCCGGTATGTCCTCTCACGCACTACTTCCTGCCTTCCTTCCAATCCGTCCTTCCTAAAGGTATGCCACGTAGCTTATCGATTGGCTTTAGTCCTGCCTCCCTATTTCCCAACAACTTTCCCTCCCTCTAGTCTTCTTGACACAGTCCTCGCGTTTACCACACCCGAAGCTTACAATTGAGAATGAAGTCAGCATATACACTTGGAGAGACATTGTGTGTGGTAGGTGGTGTACGCCAATCACAACAATAACAATGTATACAAAACACCTAACGCAACTTAGTTATCACTACGAATTTGAGGTTGGGCGCTACAATAACAAGTAAGCCCGTGTGTACGAGATGTCGGCGCACGTTAAAGATCCTCAGCTGGTCTAAATTAAGCCGGAGCCCTCCACTACGGCGCGCCTCATCGCCTGCATTGCGTCGGCGCGTTAAAGCCTACAATCAATCAATCAATCAATCGATCAATCAATCAATCAATCAATCAATCAATCAATCAATCAATCAATCAATCAATCAATCAATCAATCAATCAATCAATCAATCAATCAATCAATCAATCAATCAATCAATCAATCAATCAATCAATCAATCAATCAATCAATCAATCAATCAATCAATCAATTAATCAATCAATCAATCAATCAATCAATCAATCAATCAATCAATCAATCAATAACAAGTACCCAATCATGTGACATTGGTACCTACGGCCCGACTAGGTGAAACACAAGTCCTGTCGTTAGTTTGAACGCCTGCCAGTTACTTAGTTACCTGGAGTGAGGTGCTCAATTGGTAGGGTTCCTGTTTCCACAGCCTGACATGAATTGTACTGCGACTCGGAACTCGGTTGTAATTTTTAGGGGCTATTCTGTCATAAAAACGCACTGCAGGAAAGCCAAGTTTACACAATGGGTCTTCTAAAACGATGATGAGGATAATACGCGAAGGCAAATCAAGCGCTTCAATGAAAAAACAACGTTTTCTGAATTGAATATTTCGAACTAGCATTATGATGCCGACGTGTCTCTGAGTGGGCCGTTTCCACATGGTCGAAGCAATTTAGGTTTTCGACATTGACTCAAGCTGCGTGGAGAAAACTTCGCGTTTTGACTATATTTCTCTTCTATCTTTCTCTTAAGAAAGCGGCTTTGATTTGATGTCTTGTTTCCCACCACAGCGCTCTGCCAAACTTTGCGGATCACTGTATTGTAGTGCTTCCGCCATATCGTAAAATATAAAGCTATACCTGCAAGAGAAAAAGAACATCTAGTGCTACCAAAGAGGGCACCTATGAAACCCCTACGTTTCCACTTAAATGAAAGGCCACGCAAGGGCAGGAGGGAGAAAGCTTTAACCTCCAGCATAATATAACGGGCTGGACCATCACGACAGGCAAGAAACTTCCCCATCCAACCGACCGGAAATACGCGCCTAAAGGACGTTTTCGCGCTTAAAGGGCATTTTTTTCTGTTCTTGTAAACCCTTGAAAGTGGCGGGCACAAATCTCTTTTTTTAATGTTGCGATGCTCACTGCAGCGGCAGAATTTATAAAGACGAATCATTTGGAAGCGCCCGGAAAGAATTTTTGCGCTGCCAATTCAGTTCTTTTTCTGCTTATATTTCTTCTTTGGTAGGTTGCTATGAAGTGGCGTTTAAATGGGCTTATCATACGTTATATCTTTTACAGTTGTATTTTGGGAAAGGGTCTACTTCAAGGTTCTTCCGACTGCAGAGGTTTGATGCGGAAAATGGGCATCAGCAGACGCGGTGGAGCCGTTTAGGAATAATAAAGAAATGTGCTATGACACACTTTCCTTTTTTTGCGTGTTTCACCCAAAGTTGGTGATTTCAAAATGCAGTCATGTATTATTACATACTTAAATGTGCTGGACAGATGATGCCATGAATTGTGACTTCGGGGGCTGTTTTCGCAGCAAACGTTTCGACGTTTGTCGGACATGATATTGTGACACGTTGTACACACATAACCGAAGTTGCCGACTTCACCGGTGGACTATTTTCTAAAGATTAGAAAATACACCCTAACTCGGTTTCACCACCAGCGTTGATAACATTACCCTGTGGAGAAACTCTTAACCATCAGTTAATCAGCTGAGAATCCTTTGGGAAGCACTCAACGCAATAGGTGATTCCTGCAACGAACTGGAATGAGCCTGTAACCTAAGAAGACCCCATACGTGGTAATCCGTGGTACACCACTAGAAAAAATGTCTCTCACTCTTTTTTTGGAGGAAAAGAGTGATAAGCCGCTGACGATGCCTTCCGCTGTCTCCTTTAAAAAGCCGCACAGGTACTTCATCAACGATGGCTTGCAATAAGCAGTTAAATATTGTTGACTCGTTTTGGTCCGAAAATGCCGGACATGGAATGAGTTTTCCGTGAAATGGTTGGATCTTGAGTTTGGGCAATCGAATTTCATTGATTGATGGGTGTAACGCACCGACGCTGCACAGGCGATGTGGGGCGCCGTGGTTGAGGGCTACGAAATAATTTTGACCACCTGGGGATCTTTAACACTCGTTTTCGCTTTTCGCCTCCATCAGGGCAATCGAATTTGAGCTCGTTCTTGAGGTGAACTAACAGCTTGTACCGCACTGGTCGTTGTTGAAGGACATTCGGCCGCATGATGTCCTTCAGCGCTGAAGACCACACGTGCGATAGAATCACGGTAAACTGCTACAGTTGCCAGCTGATTCTCTAGCTCTTCATGGGAGACGAGGTTTCATCTTTTTGTCTATTTCAGTTAAGGCTGCCTCTTTCCGCTTAACTATATTTCCATGAAGCAAGCTTGTGTTTTGTTTACTTGTGCGTTTTGTATGCAGTGTCTGGCCGCGCCCGCCGTGGTTGTCTGTCTTCGAAGGGGATAGCGTGTTATGTATGCTCCCTTCCTGTTTTATGCCTCGCTGGCTATTTGATTTGATAGGGAGAGCGTCTCGCGCTGTCGTCGCTAGACTAGAATAATCGCAAGTGTTCTCGATCTAATTCGACGGTTCCAGAATGTATACTCGGAAAGATAAGTGCTCGCAGGGCAAACGGTCCGGCATTCGATTCGCCGACACTCCCCCACGTTCGTCACTTTGTTGTCTACTTCTTGGCAGCTTGTGTATTCTTTGAACTCTCGGCGGAGCACAAGTTCTCTCCAATAAATTTTGTTCTTTAAAGAAACGTCCATCATCCGTGGCTACATGACAATATTAAGCTCTTCAGCCAGCTAACCGTTCAGCAAAAGGGTCACCTTCATTAGGGGCTTCATCTCGCTAATCATCTTCGTAGTCGAGGCGCGGAGCCCACCCCCTTTCCGTTTGAGACGTCTAAGATGGCTGAGATGGGGCTCGGTACGTGGAGATGCCACTCTGGCGGTACTTGGTGCGAGTCTACGTGCTTCACTGGTACTTTGGTGGTACTTAATTCATCAGTAGGGGTCTACTGTGTTGCCCTCCTATCCGCGGCGCGGCGCCAACTTGTTGAAGAAAAGGAAGCACACACGGTTAGAGGAGCACCAGTTTATTTACGACCTTGGAATCACTAGCCTAATTCTGAGGATCATGATTAGGATGTCTCGAGCATACTGCCCGTGCCGTATCTGCAGGCGTATTTGCTTCTGCTGTGACTACTTGAAAAGCGGAACACATTTTGCAACATGGACATACCCGCGTTCGCACTGCCCGCGCGCTTGATTTTGAAACAGAGCCGTACGACCACATGTTCATACGGATGCCGCATGGTCGCGCCGCTGGCGTCACGCCGGCATATACCCAGGTTTTCATTGCCAAGCGAAGAGGACATGCAGATGGAAACTACTTTACTGCTCATATACTTAATACATCTGTAATTTTTATTCTCAAACTACTCACGTACGCCTTAGTACAGTAGGCAAAAGGCGTCTATAACAGCGAGTAAAATTCAACTATTTAAACCTAAAAACCTCCAAAACATGCTCTTTACGAACATGCTAAGGCAAAGGAGGGGGCTTGGGCTTAGACGTAGACTTAGACTTAGTGGGCGCAGTAGTCTTCAAATCAAGCTTAAGCGAGGCAGCACAAGGCCGAAAGTACTAAATCTGTGTTACAGACAAGCGTTCTGCCGAGTGCACAGGCCTCTAACACGTTTTTTGAGTCCAAGGGAACTTCGCATTGGTTACGGGCCACCTTTAACAAGCTATAGCCATGGAGCCGCGGTGGCGTTGCGGAACCGTGCTCGTCTCGCATAACGGAGGCCACGGGTTTGATTCCCATCGTGAATCTGAACTAAATTTATTCCAATATCATTTTTCACGTAAGTCATTACTGTGGCCCTCCTTACGCTGTCGGCTGTGTTGCCAGCTATCTACCATGTAATCAAAAAACTTTTGTAGCATAATTAACGCTCTTGCACATGACCCGCGTTCAAGAAGCGAAACGTCCCTATAAAATGTTCATATCGTGGAGTTTAGCGGTTGTTATAAAACGTTCCTGATTTGCTAACTTTCGTTCATATAGTTCTAAAGGGGAAGCCGAGTAGCTCCGTCTGCAATCAGCAATCAAAATGTGATGTGGCACCACGTCAGGGCGTCGAAAAAAAGCCTACCTAAGAACACAAAAAATGGTATCACTCGAAATTTTTGTGGATTAAAATATCTCTGAACCATCAAAATATCACCCACAAAGTTTGCGAAAACATCTAAAAGGGTATTTCGGGTTTGACCAACCAAATATATAATATTTTACACCGATCGGGAACAAATTTCTTTGATAATCTGTGATAGTTTTTCTATATGGCGTAAACTTTTATTACACTGCATTACGTGGAGTATAGACAACACGACGAACCTACTCAATCTATTCAGAAGGCTCAGAAAGGTTTTCTGCGGCTTCAAAACTGTCACCGTTATTTAGTTACCCTATAGGTTCCCGTTGCATGTCCGCATATAATAATAATGGCTGCCAGGGATACCAGAGGTTAAAACGAAAGCTCTCCACTCACGAACCCGGAAAACGCTCGTAGCCTTCATCTCACCTTCATGTACAGCCAAGGTCCAGCCAGCGCGTCATGCGGTGTTGCGAATTAAAACCCATGGAGTTTCTTACTATATACACAGGAGAGGAATCTGGCGCTAGCGTATATGCGGCTCACATCTAGGCCGTCACTGTGATCAGGCGCCTCCATTAAGCCCCACGCTCGCCTTAGTTTCGTCATTGACGTGGATTGAAACGTTTAGTGACCATAAATTCCAATACAATGCCATAAAAACGCAAATAAGGGTCATAATAATATAAATATAAAATAAAGCGCGCTGTTTGAAAGCTGAGGAAATGAAAATAAAGCGTGTTCTTTTCACTGAGAGTCTTCCAGAATGGTTATGCCTACTATTCTGCAGACCATACTGGTTGTTAACAATAACGTAAAATATTGTGAGAAACCGATTGGAGGGTGCACTTTTGCAAACATTTTATATAATAAATCGTTTGAAAAACTCGGAAAAGTTTTATGCGCGTACTTATGAAAATATTGCCTTGGCAGTGTTTTTGCTCGCGTTTTCATTACAGACCGCCTGCTACGAATTTCGCGGCGCCAAATTACCCGCTCCGTCAAGGTGGACACGCGCTGTTAACATATTTTCTGCTACTTCAAAAAAGAACCAGGAAGTGCACTCTCCCCACCACAAAATAAAGTGACTGCATAGTGGGTTTGTATTTATGTATGTTCCGGTTGTTGCTCGCCGGAAACAGTTCTCTTACTTGCTTATGATGAAGCACAACTGTCTCAGCATGAACTAATAGAGCGAGTGTACAGTTTCCAGGCGAAGGAAGAGAAGCAAAGCGAGTTTCGGCCATTTCAGTCGGAGCGGCTACCTCGTGGACACAGAAGGCACAGAAAAAAAGAACGCAAGCTTAAGAAGACGTTTAATAATCTTACAGACCAGCCAAGACAGCAGCTGTGGTGTGGGAACACCACAGCTGCTGTCTTGGCATGTCTATGCCAAGCATCTCACTTCGCAGCACCCACCCCTCTCCTAACGCCGATATGGATTCCCAGGCACATTTTCCCCTCTTGTGCACTTACTAACAAACTATGGTGAAATGTTATAACCGCTCGTTCGTTCCGATGGAAAGGGCACAAAAAGCGGGATAAACGGTAAGAGTAAGTGAGATTGCCATTCAAAAATGATGCAAGGATGCACTAGCTGCATCCCATTTCACTGCGCGTAGGCGTCTACAGGGCCGACTGCGACGACCAGCGTCTCTGCTTGGACTCGCGGTGCAATGGTGTGCGGGGTGACTGCCCACCCGCGGCACGACAACCAAGCTATGGCTCCAGAAATTTAGTTTAACCATGTTCAGCCACGACAAACGTATATTCTAAACTACCTGCCATCTCCATGTCACTTCATAAAATATTTCGCAGGTTATGTACCCTCACGGAGTGGAATAGCCCATGATTTTTTCCATGACCGCGCCTCAGATAAGGAACCTTATACAGCACGTCTGTGCCTACATATGCGCCCCGAATACCGAATGCGACTTCTTATTTTTTTAAATGAGTACCGTGTCCTATATGCGTGAAGCTGCCCATGTTTGCAAAGGGTTGTCTCATGCTGTCTTACTTATTCATTGAAATTTTAAAGCAAAGCTTTCTACTTCTACCTGCCAACGCTTCTTTCGTGGCGTGCGGGACAAGAGACTCCCAACGTGGCTGTGGTTGGGAGGGCGCTTTTTACTCGCGTAGCACAGTGCAGATGGCGCGGGCACAGGGCGCTTTTACCCAGCGTTCCCCGTACGCAGGTGACTGCTCGCACCAGCGGGTGGGTCGGCGGGACGGGTTTGTCGTCTGCCTTAGCGACAGTTGTTTTGAGCCTGTTCTGGCGCTGCTTCGCGTTCATTGCGCGCTTTCTTCGCATGGCTTGATTAACTTTTCGACAGTACCTGCTGGGTAACCCGGAACCGAGGGATTTAAGTGAACGCACTGCAAATATACGGTAAGGATTGGTTTGCAGGGCGGGAAAACAAAACGTATAGACCACATACAGGCATCCGGCCGCCAGAGAAATGCTACCTTTGGCGCACTGCATGCAACGAATGGGACTCCATTTTCTATGTTGGTGACTACCAATTCGGTTGTGTTTTAAGCGGTATTACAAAATGCGATTGGAGCAACTGGATCTGATAAACAGCGATTATAAAAGCTCCCTCAGCCTTCTCACAATTCTCAAATTTATTAGGCTAACTAGTTTAAATTGGTATAAATGGGGATCACTAAGCTCACATGCCAAATTGTTTCGGAGTCGGCGCTTCTGTCGCGCGGTGGTGTAGCCACGAGCTAGCATATCAGGATGGCTAGGCTCCAGTGTCTCACCCTTCGAAAGATGCTCCTCTCCGTTTTCTTTCTGCCGACGCACGCCCGGGCTACAGTGGCGGCGTCCGCCGCTCTAACCCTGCCGTGCCCGGCGCTGCTGCGTTCGGGACGCCGCCCCCGCGAAATCGAGGTAACGGCTGGCAGAATCTGTGGTTTCACTTTTAGGAAAGGAAGCCGTGTACTCGGTTATGCGCTGTGGCTCCCCTACATTTACTGAGTGTGCGTTAGGCCCGCCCGAACTTCGATAGCGGCGTAGACATGCGACCGCCCAGGCGCTCGGCCATGTTCGAACTTCTGTGTGTCGCGTGGCCTGCTGACCTGTACAGGCACCGCTTATGGTTATTCTAGGCAACCGTTGTTCATGGTAAGGATTGTGGCACCGCAAGCATATGATGATGATGAGTCACTACAGACCTCCCCCCCTAGCGCGAAGCGCGTTTAAAGGAATGTCCAGAACAATGCACGAAAACAAACTATGTACAGGTATTAACAGCAGAGTCAACAACATTTGTCCGCATTCAAGTTAAGACAGTAATCAGTCCTGGTCACTTCCGTGAGAGCTTCCGGAGAAGCAGGTGGGCCTCCGGTGGCCTTGCCGGGGAGTGGGGGATTGGAAGAGTAGGCGTAGGGTGTAGCAGTTCCGAAGGAAACGTGACGCGAGCCGCGGCCACTGCGTAGACGACGAGGCGACGATTGCAGAACTGGCCGTCGACCTTTGGGCGCGGTCTCTCAGGTATTGTCCATACAGTTAGCGACAAAATTATGCCCAAAAATGACGAAATACCTGTTCTTTGTCAGCACGACCCCTGCAATATAAAAGGACGTGGCACTCCCGTCGACCCATTCCCTCCAGATCGGCGATAGACCGCGCCGTGACGAACTGGGCGCGTACTCTGCACCTTCGAGTAGTACATCACGGAATACGGCATCGCTCCCATAACCAGTGATACTTCGAATGACCTCTCCGAGAGCGCAACTCCCCTTACAACAACGCACCCGCGCCTTGCGCGCACTAATGCGGTAATTACTCCTGACAATATAGAGATACGATGGTTTCACAAGGGACCTGCTGGCGCCGCTCGGACTTAGACAACCTTTCTCCGGAAGGGAACAAATCTATCGCATACTGGCGTGAACAGACAAACTATGAAAGGGGAAAAGCATTCTTGTGGCTGCGCTATTCACCCGTCGGACGCATTCGAGTAAGCTAAACCGGCATGAAAGCAAGCACAAGCTGCGGACCGCTGCGTGGTTATTCATCTGCCTTGACCTTCGAAGATGCACGTTCCGCTGTAGGGTGGGAAAACAAATATAGGAATAGAAACACATTGGTGACTCTTGGATTTTTGTACTCGAGCCTTGGTATCAAAAACAGCCAAATTCTAGCGATGTAACGTTTTTCCGAAGGAACCCGTTCCTGCCGTTCCTTCATAAACCTAACGAGTTACCGTTACACTTCCACCGAGCATTAATAAAACGGTGGCGTTCCGCCGTTCCTCCAAAAAGAAACTAGTTCCACGGACGCCGTTCCTTGGAACGCCGTTCTGTACAACACTGAGGCGCACTCACGCCGCTTTGGGGGCGCGCGGCAGGCCGCACGTAAGTGTGCCTTTCAGCTTGCGTCCGTGCAACCACCTTCACAGAGTGTATCGGAGCCAGTTATTTTTAACCTACATCAACTGTTAAAAGGCGCCGCCAAGTGAATGAATTACTTACTTATTCTGTGAGTTTCTTCAGGCGCCTTCGCCGAATAGGGCTACGGGGACTGTTTTGTAAACATTTGGGATGTCAGCTGAAACTACAAAAGCGTTCTTTTGTTAAAGCCCAGTTTGTATTTCGCGCGTTCGGTTTTCTGACTGCCTTGATGGTAGTTCGCGTCGCAGCTGACAGATAGCGCCTCCAGTCCACGGCGTGCGCGCCGCTCGTGGGACCTTGTTCTCGGCGGTTGCACTCGGTCTTGCAAGAGGTAGCGTCAAACATCCCCCTCGCGAGGGGCACGATCAAATGCAGAGCATTTCCGGGGGCGCACGACGTTAAGTAGTTTGCGTTACGTTAATGTTGTTGCACTTGTGGCAACTGCTGACGAGAGCGAGCTCGTCAGCAGTAATTTGAATGAGTCAACGATATAAGGCGCGTTCATAGCGTTCCATTCTGTGTCGGCTCTGTGGCGCAGTGGGTAGAGCACCATGTACATTGCGTTCCGCCCGCAGGGTCGAGGGATCGAAACCTGGTGCCGGATAGTATTTTTTTTTATATATAGTAGGGAGGGGTGCGGTGCGGACTACGGACGTCAACGCGCGACATCGTGAGTTACTGAAATGCTCTGCATTTAAGAGGCCCTCGTCGAGCAGCCACTTGCTACGCAGGTACACTGACGTTCGGCTGCATTGTCTAACTGTCTGGTATTCTTGACGATGAAGTGTTGAGCACGGGTTCAGGTGCAGCCTCGTGGCTCGGGTTCGACGCGAGGCCGTGGTAAGACGCTTGTACTGACCTCGGCTACAGCGAGACGTTCAAGTCCCAAAACGCCGATGAGCAGTTGCACGAATCCCGAGTCGCCGTCCATAGCGTGCGTGCTAGAGACGTTGGTCAAAGCGGTGCTGATGACTCGCGGGAGTGCGCCGCAGGAGTGTCAGCGACGAAACTCGCTTTTTTGGCGGGTGCTGTCCACGTCGATTGCAATGTCGGCGTCGAGGTGCAGCAGCGCGCTGGTTTGGCGGTGACATCGGCGATTGATGACGTTGGAAGTGCTCCGCTGGCGGGCCGTGCTGCATCTGGTCATTCTGCAGACCACTTGCACGGGAATGTCTTCGTGGTGTTTCAGGCAGCACAGTAGTCGAGGATGCTTTGCAAATGTGCTCTTCAGGGCGTATTCGGGCGTGTTGCTCTGAGAGTTGTAAGGCCGGGATGTAGTCGCCATAGTTACCGGCCTCACTCCCTCTAAATTCCAGCTTAGGCATGGACGGCAGCACAATGGGAGGTGTGAGTTCATCGGGGTTGGCGTTGGGAGCCACGACGTGCGTTTCGTGTGAGTTACGCTGCGACTGCACTGGAGCTGGGCTGTGTTTCGTCGTCGTGGTGCATATGACGCGCTACGGCGGGGTAGCGGTCGACCGGGTTGGGTAAGATTGAGCGGTCACAGAGGACTCACCGGAGCCCGCGCATGGGGTGGTAGCAGGGGAGGAGGAGGGCTGCGGCCGGTTGGCGTCAGTGACAACGTCTGCTGAGAGTCTTGTCGGTGTAGGTGTGGCTGCCGCACTGGAGGTGGAGTCCAGGTGGGTTATACTAGTGGCAGGGAAAGAGGGCGATGGCGCAGAGTGTACAGTGTACGGCTTTGAAGCGTTCGCGGAGCGTGCGTGTACCTCTCCTTTTGCATACCGAAACAGGTCGTCCGTTAGGCAGTAGTGCGCGAGCACGGCAGCGCGAAGGTCGTCGTAAGGGGTTTCGTTGGGCGGTGGTAGGGCGAGGACGCAGCGGAGCTCGAGGGGAAGCGTCTCCCTGAGGATGGAGTGCTTGAGCGGCTGAATGGTGACGTAGTTGAGCGAGAAGGTGGCCTCAAGCTTGAAAAACCAATCTCTAAGGTGGCGTGCGTCGAACACCGGTATCGCCAGGTCCCCCCACGTCGCCATGTCGGTGTGCTGCTGGCCGGGTATCACGTCCGGGCCACCATTTGTAGGAAAGGAAGCCGTGGACTCGGTTATGCCTGTGGCTCTCTTAGATTTATTGAGTGTGCGTTAGGCCCGGCCGGAACTTTGAGAGCGGCGTAGACATGCGACCGCCTAGGAGCTCAGTCGTGTTCGAAGTTCTCTGTGTCGCGTGACCTGCTGACCTGGCGAGGCACTGCTGATGGTGATTCTAGGTAACCGTTGTTCTTGATGAGGATAGTGGCGGAGCAAGCAGATGATGATGATGCGCCACTCACACTCTTTGTAGAGAGAGAGAGAGACTAAACATGTTTATTGTTTCTTAGTAAAGAGTCTTTAGGTTGGCCTTCTCATTCCAGGAGTCCATTGGCACGGGCCGCGTCTTCTGCCCTCTCCACCAACTTGCGCTGGACGTCGAGGGAAGAGCTGGCCAAGGCGCTCTCCCAAAGCTCATAAGTGTGGAAGGGATTGGGCGGGTCAAGTGGGCTTTGTGTACATCCGCCGACCATATAAAAAAGTGTTCCAAACTCGGTGCAGAAGCGGCACAAACGGGGATACAGGGTGGGGGCTATGTAGTGGTTTCTGCTAGGGTGGGGGTAAGTATTAGTTTGCAAGGCACGAAGTATTCTATTGTGGCCCTTGGGTATTTGTTTGTGCGGGGGGCGTACGTTCGTCTTTGTAGCCGATAGTGCGTGGTAATCTCATGAAACGAGACTAGAGGAAGCGGACGCAGATCTTCTTCAGGTGCTCGGCCGGTCAATTCTCGAGCTGTGAGATGGGCAATCTCATTCCCTGAGAGTCCAATTTGCGCAGGCGCCCAGATGATCTTGGCGGGTCTTCTTAATGGCTTCTGTTGAAGTATTTGAAGTGCAGTTTTGTGTATTCTCCCGCAGGAAAAGTTGCGACAAGCCTGTTGAGAGTCAGTAATTACGGTCTCAACCTGAGTTTGGGTAAGCGCCAAAGCAATGGCGGATTCCTCGGCGAGTAGAGGGTTGGCTCGGTCCAGTGATACGCTGGTGCGGTGCTCTTGGCCTATAATAACTGTTGCTACTGAGGCCCGCCTTCCGGGATAGAGGGCCGCGTCCGTGTACGCCACGGCAGGATGGCTCCCATACCACTTTGAGATAGCACGGGCTCTTGCTTCTCTGCGGTCGGCGTGATGCACTGGGTACATGTTTCGCGGTAGCACAGGTACTGTAATGTGGCGCCTGATATCATGCGGGATGTCTTTGAATTGGGGTGTTGGGTGTTGAAGCGGGATCGATAGTCCAAGTCTCGAAAGGATGGATCTGCCGGTTTCTGTAGTGCCTAATCTTGCCCTCTGGTGGGATAGATGTGCCTCTATGAGTTAATCAGGTGTATTGTTGAGTCTGAGAAGAAGCAGTTTGTCTGTCGAGGTGCTGATTGGTAGGCTCAGAGCCTGCTTGTAGGCTTTTCGTATAATGGTGTCCAGCTTCTTCAATTTCGTTGTTGAGAGCAGAGGTTTGCATAACATTGAAACTACGGACGCATTGGAAATAAAGCTTAAAAATTGCCCAAACAAAGCCAAGTGATAAAGCCACGCGGAGCGTCTTGTTACATGTTAAGGTAACTGAACCGGCTCGCACGTCCCAAGTTGAATGGATTTAGAGAAGGAGGCATGCCGCATTATTTAGGGGCTTTGCAAAAAATGCTCAACAAAAAAATCCGTATATGTTTCTCGTTGAAAACCAACTGGAGGGGAGAATCGCAATACATGACGTGCCTTCAGTCTGCAATATAGCGCTGTTCGGGCAGCCAGAAACTTCCCATAAGACTGTCCATTTCATTTTTTACGCACCTCTCATGTTGAATAGGCTTCACACCTTACTTTCAGCTGAATAATGTAATCTACGGGTAATTATTAACGAAAACGTATTTACTGCACGCAATCACTTTTTGTATGTGTATTCTGCTACCTCTGAAAAGACACGCCAAGAAAAGTAGATTGTGAGAAACGAATGACTAGTTAAAAACCCCGAAAAACTAATGACGAGTTTCAGACAGAAACATCACTGGCAAAAGCAGTCGTGATTTATGTAAACTGCTTACGAAATAACTCACGCTCTACTTTCTGAATTTGCTAGGGCTCTGCGCTCAACCTTTCCGATGCTGCAGCCTACGAGAGGGTAAGGACTTTTCAACTTTCCACGCTCTCATAAATAGTATAGAAAGCTTGGAGTGTATTATTATTTCTGAAAAAGTCTGTTGTTGCTTTTGGTAGGCGAAATAACTAAACCATCGGCGACCACCAACGATTCTTCGTCCGCTCTTTTGCCTTTCGTCAAATGCAACAACACAACAGCTGTGTCTCACTTACACAATTATATTCCGTTGAGAGAATTCGAAACTCATGCTGCTTCGACACCATGTTGTCTTTTCGAGTTCTGTATTTTCGGTATGTTGATGTGATATTCGTTTATTTGTAGAAATGAACCTTCATCCTAGGTAGTACCCCACTGTTTACACTCAGAATACCAAAAGCCTTGGCGCTGCCTGCTCAAATGGTGTGACGTGTGAAGGTCACCCTCCATATGCCCTGAAAAGTTCGTTATGCACTTGTCACCTCACGCTAACAGTAGCAAAAAGTACAGGGAGACTGTCTCTAACGCCACTCAGACTTGCCAGTCTCACAAATTCCGTTACTATAAAAACAAACTGCAGCTAGAAACCACAATACCTGTGTCTGTGTGTGGGCAGGTGGTCAGTGGCAATTTGGCCGGGGGAAAAATGTTCAACTGGGAAGCTTCCATTTTTCTTGGGAAACTTTTCTCCCGTGGTGCGTATTGCAGCAGCAAATGAGTTGGGATCGTCCAAGGCAGCGGTCCGTTGCTTCCTGAATGCTTCGCTACTTCCGACGTTTTCGGTTAGAGCCCGACTTCCGAGACGAATGTAACGTTTCCGCATCTTCAAGCAAATGGGGAATAGCCGTACCCTCTGTTCTGTGTTCGTTTGGCGCGCAGCAACATCAACGGCCAGCCGCTGCAAGCTGAGTGCTCTCGACGCCTTCATCTACACCACAAAAGAGGCGGCTTAGACTTAGAGCGCTTGCGTATACAAAGTTCCCCATATATGTGGGCCGGTGAATGGCCGTGGTCATTGCGGCGTGCTATAGCGTTCAGGGCGCGGAGGTTGGTGATTGAGGGGCTGTTCCGTGTTGGAGTAATGACTGACTCGATCCTTGGACCGCAGAAGAAGGGTCAAAGAGGATTGCTCCGCGTTCCTTCAGTATTGCCCGCTTCCTTATTCTTTTTTTCCACTTGATCCTTTCGCAGAATCTGCGTCGTAGTACGCCTCTATTACGGCATGACATGCTCTAGTATTTTGACGCAAGTATTCTTACTCCTCCGTTAGTTTCCAGCACAAACAAGGAGCTGTACCTCATGGCATCATGGCACCACTAAATAATCCAAAAGAACTTGATTTTCCTTTAATGTCGCACTACGTTAAAAAAAATCTAGATGCATTGCGAAGGACGCCCTGCTTCATGTGGCTGCAGTTGTATCCCTCTGTGTTCACACAAGGAAGTAAGACTAGAGTTTCAACATAGCAATGTTAGTATTCATACAGCAAACCTTGCATACTGCAACGAATAAAACAAGGAATATTTCATTGTTAGAATTTGAATGCGTAAGGATCTTAACCCATCGGAGGGGAACTTAGGCTACGCAAATTTATTTTTTGGTTTTTATTTATTTATTTATTTATTTATTTATTTATTTATTTATTTATTTATTTATTTATTTATTTATTTATTTATTTATTTATTTGATAGCTGCTTCGCCTTTCAGTGCATTACAGAAGGGAGATACATAACCCTACGCATGAAATTTAAACCAAATAAAGTAATTCTACAAAGCGCGGTGAAAATCGTCTTTATAAACAGTGGTACAATCATACGCGGAAGATCATCACACTCTCGTATTGATGTAAAATAAAATGATTCGCGCAAGGCGTCACCATTAAAGGAAAGTTAATAATCTGCTTTAAGCTAGCGGTTCCACTTTGCGATATGTAGAATGGCGCTTGGATATATACTTCTCCCCTTCTACTCCAGTTTTCGAATGATAGATAGTACGAAAAAAGTTCAACCTGTGGTTTCGTCTGTGATCTTTCACGTCCTGCCATTTCAGTTTACTTTTACTTTCTCTCATGCTAAGTTGAGCGTGCCAATTACCTAATACGAATCGCACTGACATATTCTGTATGTTTTCGAGCGTATCAACCAGCTCTTTGGTGTAGGAATCCCAGAAAACACATGCGTACCCCAACATTAAGGGCAAATCAGTGAAATATGGTTGTCTTTTTTTTAGTTTGATGGAGGTTCGCTGACATTTCGTCTCAGAAAGCCAAAAACACCTGCATCAGTACCATTTATGTTGTCAACGAGTCTATTTAACCTCTAACCACTCGTTAAATAAACTACTAGGTATGTATATTCCCCGGCCTTTCTTAAAGTTGCGCAATTTACGGTATACGTATTCAATTGGAATGAAGGTTTTCTTCTAAAGGCGACGTTAACCCACTTTTTAACATTCAACGAATATTCCGAATCAGCACACCAGGATGTTATTCAATTCGAATCATGATGCAGGTGTTCAGAATCACGTTCATTCGCTGCAGTCCTTTAAACTACACAGTCATTACCGAACATTTTGAACAAAGATCAGGGGCCAATATTATAACATTTATATAGCCCAAGAAAAATGATAGCCCGCAACTGAGCCTTGGGGAATTCCTGAGGTCACGGGAACATATCTGGACGAACAACCATTGAGAGCGAGCGACGGCTGTCTTAGCGAGAGATACTGGGCTCTCCATGTAATAACCGATTCATTAAGTTTATAGCTCGCAATTTACTAACAAGAAGGTTATATGGAACACCGTCAAATGCTTTTTTGCTGTCCAAGAAAATACAGTCAACTAATTTAAGCTGATCTATTGCTAGAGCCAAATCGGGCGGGAACTCAACAAGCTGCGTTTAGCAAGAAAAACCTTACGAAATCCGCGTTTGCTAGAATGCTGGCGATTACGTTTAACCAAATGAGTCATACCCCAAGTGTAGCTAAGCTCACCTTCAAACACCGCAACTAAATTAACATCCAGACTTCGTCATTGAAAAAGCTCTGTTGTTATCAGCTAAAACACGCTAATTTTTAAGTAGCATCAGGACTCTGTAGAAGTACTAATCACGTTCCCCGACATAAGCTTACTCGGAGATGGCTGCCGCGTCCTCCCATAAACAATAGCGACAGTCATAAAAGGGTTGACGCCCTGACCTCTTATGTCTGCCCACACTATGCGGTTCGACACGATTGGGTATGATGCTGCTGCTATTTGCACGACGTTCTTAAGGCGCGTCTTGTACTGATATTGCGGTTCGTCGTCTTTTTTTTGGGCGGAGTGAAATCCACAGAACCTGTGGGTTTGGGTTCCGTGCATTCCCATGGTTACTAATTGGAATATTTCAAACACAATAATACCTTCTAGTTCGGCATAACAAAAGCATGTTTTTACTTATTTTTCAAGTTACGACTACATCTGTTCCACCGTATTGACGGTGTGGTTTCCTTGATTAAGCCGTGACGAAAACCCGAGAACGAAGAAGTACGACAGTATTCAGGCAAACGCCGCATAGCCCTTTTGTTTATCGCAACATTCGGTCGCTCTACTTATTCATTACTTGTTCTACTTATTCATTACTTCTAGACGAGCAAATAAACGTGCAAAATAAAGGCCCAACGCTCGTAAGCGACTAAACTCACCAACGACATCGAAACTGCATACTTTGAGATGAGACCACCAAAGAGGATTTTTGCAGTTTCCTACAGCGCCCTGAGAGTTTGCGCTCCGCATGGATGTGTGCCGACGTGAAATTCTTCAGAGTTTCTCAAACAGAGATACTGAAGTCGCGTTTTACCGCGTCTTAAACTATAATGACGGCCTGCCGCCCTTACCGCTATGCTAACGTTAGGGCAACGGTACAACGAAGTACGGATTTTACTTCAGCGTTACTGGTCATATATGTAGTGTAACTTCCAATCCTTCCGGTTCAGTTTTATTCCTATTTACTGTTCCGTGCACTTCCAAAAAATGCATTGAAACAATGCAAGTTAACTTGTTTACAAACAGTCAACAACATTAATTGCATCACCTCCGTGCGACATTTTCAACAACCTTTGCAAGCACTTTCATAGTACAAGTAGCAAGATTTAATCAAAATGGCATCAAATGATGCTGAAATCTATTCGGGAAAGAAATTTGCACTGAGGAGCTGCGCAAACGATATCAATGACGCATCACCACAAATTGTCATTATGACACCGAGGTCGTATCCAGTTGCGTTAAAGTTGAAACAAACAGGCATACGCCGGTAGACTTTATGAGAACAAGTTCAAGGTGAACTGAAATATTTCGGTCTTCCTTTCAGGCAGACACTTCAATTCAAAACATGACAGTCACACAACGCATGCACAGTGACATTGAGCGCCAAGACGATCCGGAGAACCGCAATGGTAAAAAAAGCCTGTAACCCAGTACCGAATAGTGTCACAATTATTGGTGCCGGCCGCCCACCGTACGGGGAGCACACTCCAGGAATATGCACGTCCACTGAACTAAATATTGTCGGGGGTATTGGGATGCCAAGAACAAAGCAATATTGCACTAAGGGAGCGCAGAAAACATCGCCAGTGGAGCTAGAGCAGACCGCAGCGAATAAGAGGAGCGGTCCGATGCTTACATATCACTTAGGGGTAAGATTTCGCGGGCCAATGGCGTGCCCGTAAAGATGTGGAGAAAGCTTAAAACCAAAAGGGTTCACCTCATCCAAGGCCAACACCAGACGCAAAAGGCAATCCATGGCAAACAAAAGACGCTCATCATCATCAAGAACACGGCACTCTCACTTAGAGACGGAGAATGTATAACGGTCATGGCGATCGTATATTACATCAACAGCGCTGCCCGTTAATAGTGACGGCTGATTCTCTTTTTCTATATTTGACCTGTTTTATTACAACTTTGGACAAGGCGTCATGAGAAAATAAGTCTAGTTATATTATGACCGACGAGACTTTGAAGATTGGTAATAATACGAACTGGCATTGTGTTGGAATATCGTACAAAAGCTCGCAGTGTCCATTTATTGTCTTTCCCTTCATCTGAATAATCAGTACTGAATGAAGTTGATGGTTTGTTGATGACGAAGAGCTCATTTCTCTAGAAGCAGTTGGTAGTAGCAGCTGGCAAGCAAGTGTCAAGAGTAGGGAGGTTTTTGATTGCAGCTGAAAGTATATATGCTCTTGTGGCAATGTGGAATTGTTTGAACAAATTTCATAAGCACTGTTCCTCTAGCATTCCACTCTTTAAAAATCATTGCTTCTAACTTTACTTAAAACAACATAAAAAAATGTACTCGTGCCCACTCATCCAACTGCAACTCTCATTTTGTTTTGGCGAATCATTAAAAGAAATACGGCGGGTTCTCCCCCACTTGTCTGGCCTGAATGCCATAGGCACCCTATGCCGGAAAAACACTGTTCCGGCTGCGAAAATGAATCGTACATTTAGTCCCATTCTCGCACAGCCGACCTATAATGCGAGAATAGCACAAAATTATAGTACTGGTAGGGCTCCGAAATTTCAAGACAGACGGGGTAAATCCATCCTGTCGGCACGCTTTGTTTAAAAAGTCTTCCCGTCCATGACGAACTACGAGTTGCCTCTAAATCATGTGGCGAAGTGCGATTTAAAAGTTTCTCTTTCAGCACCACCCCACATATTACAGTATAAGCAACAGCCGTTAGCACACGCCCATCAGTGTATTATATACCAAGAAAAGCACCGAAATAATTGGTCTACTTAAAGAACACCGTTAAATGGGTTTCAGGAGCAAGAACAGTCGGTCAATAACTTGTGTGATACGGCTTTAGCATAAGTTAAAATTTAGCGACAATAGGGACAGTAATGCCCTGCTAGTTTACTTTTCCAGAACAGGCTATTCAGGGCATGGCTACGGTGCGTTTTACAGGCATCATGATTAGATTTTTGTTCTTCTTAGTCTGCACCTACGCACAACGAAATATGTAAAAAATGAAACCAATATGTAAGTATTTATTAACCGACCGCAGGAGAAATTTTCTAGGTTTAGAGTTAACTGCGACTAACAATGTAAAGGAAATTCCTGAGCATGAAGGGCCAAGAGTGAGGGGTCATAAGAGAAAAAAGAAAGATTTAAAGAACACTGAATTGTACAGCCGCCCTAAAAACAGGCCTCACTGCTTCAAATTGGGGAACACGGGCAGACTAAAAGTGAAAAAAGAGAGGTAGGAATAAGGCATCGTATAGAAATCGAAGTATAAGAGAAACACGGTGGCAAACGTCGCTATTCAAAACAAGATCTCTACCGAGGTGTCTACAGATATAAAAGACGCAAAAAAGCCAAAACATATACCGAGAAGGATCAGGGGAGCGTAGTGGAAACAACTCCGCCCTTCCCCATATTCGCTCCACCTCGCGCTACGCGTTCTCGTTTATTATCGCCCACAGCAGCGCATGTCACATGGAAAACGCGAATGAGCATCGATTTTGGGGTGTATGGGAAACAAATGCAAAGACAAGAATTTGGATCGATGCGCAATATATGCGCTGTTGCAAAATAACGAGTCCACAGAACCTCATAATTTCCTTACGTAAGAAAATTATTTTCTAAACTGAATGATGCCGCTTTTTGCCCACGTATGCCGGCAGTTGTGTCCTAAAATGCAACAATTAATAGGAGAGCGAAGAAGGTGCCTGGTGGTGCGTCCTCTAAAGTTTAATTATGGTTACGTAAGCGTCCTTTCTAGCGACTCCTTCCGATAGCAGGTTCTAGTGATTGTGGTCCCTGGGCTTCCATTGGTGCCCATCACGCAACAACCCACTAAGTGGCTCCTAGGGCCTTTTAGAGACTGTAAGGCCAGTCGCCACCAATAGTGGCTGGGTATGCGGCGTAGGTACCAACGGCGAAATAAATAGAAATCAGTATTTTTGCTGCGGTATCAGGTTCGCGCCTATTTCTCCAGATAAAACCCGGCGTATTTCAGTGTATCATCTGCAGAAATACGTCATAGCACCCTGGCGGGTGAGATCTGCCTACCGATTTATAGCAAACATTCTTCCGGGATTATCAGTTTCGTCTAGGATCTTATATTCTTGCGCCTGAGGCACACAACTTTTGATTTGACATTATCGCAGGTCTTCGTTTACAATGAGAAAAGGTTAAACATTCTCCAACCAGTCGTAAGGTTAACATATTAGAGCGTGTTGCTGATATTTTAGTTCTTTTTAGGTGACTTTGATTGCAGTGTTTGCCGCACTTATCTCACACATGCATTTTCTCTTCCACTTTTATACTCTCCTTATTTGATCGCATCTGTGACGGCACACTGCATCGTGACATTGGATAAGCTGCGGTCGCATATTTTCTGAGATAAATGCACTCGAACAAACAAATGCCAAACGGTTAGAGCATTTGAACACACTTAGAACCGCAGCAACGTCCTTCAGAACGGCCCCAAAAAAGATATTTCTTTGGCTTCAGACAAATTGTGCCTGTTTTTATTGCCCCCCCTCCCCCCGTTAACAAAAACAGACAGTATTTAGCGCTTATTTAGTAACTGGCAAATAGAGGCTTGTGAACGTCCAATGTTCAGCGATATTGAGCTCTTAGACAGGGTTTCGCAAAAAAATCGGATGTGCTCTCATACACGTTTACTCGAGAGCAATAATATTGGAGAAAATGAAAATATACTAACGACGTGATAAACAGCCGGCTTGACGATGGATTTCCACTCATTGTGGGGCGAAAAGAGCTTAATGCAACTGAGGCTTACACGTGGAAGCGAAACCAGGATTCTCAACTTCGATTTGTATCAGCTTTTTTTTACCGGTTTCTTTAGGTTAATCTTACGGGCGCGGGTAATGAAAATACTCCAAACACTACACTATTTTCTCTATCCGCCCATAAAGCTCGAAAAAAATTGCGACTATAAGTACAACCATCCACAAGAAGGTTGTCGCGTGATTCTTCACTAAACTAGCCATTCGATTGTATCCTCGCCGCTCTAACATACCGTTACCGCAAATCCGGGTTCGCGCACGCTGTCCATGCAAAACCACCCCATTCAAATGAATCCTCCGCACTCTCGTCGACAAAGCTCCCGCTATCTTCGAAAAACACCCGGTCATCCCCAACTATATCACCAAATATTAAAACCTTAAGCACGGCTCAAATCCGCTCTCGTCGCCTGCGGCCTGTGGCAGTTTTTGAACTTTGTGTGCTGGTGCATGTCTGGCTAAAATCGGCGCTTTAGCCCTGCTGCGTGTGTCGGCTTCTGAGATATTATCTCAAGCTCCAGCTACAGTGATGGTTGGGAGCAAATCCGGGCTAGAATAGTCGTCTCGTCATCGTCCTCCTGCTCATACTAAAACCAGGACACCCGATCACATATTATTACTTTTATCCGTTCATGCGGGCACAGTAGCAGAGACATCGCGTCGCCTGACACGTGCCGGCCTTCATAATAACGGACTCCGTTTTTTTTACTTTATTCTGTGGGGTTAACTCTTATCTTCCGTATTTACCTTTCTTTCTGCGTTCACTACATAAGCAATACCCTTTCGATTCGCGCGGGAGTTTCTGACGTCAATTTACTTCGCCTTGCTCTTACTTTTTTTGACTGTTCGTCGATCGCGACTTCTGATTAAGAAATATTATTATGCAAGCCGTTCCGAATAGTTTCGGCGGCGGATAGAAAATGCGGAAGTGGAGCTTAATATTCCCTTTCAAAGCCGGTGTCTTGTGATGCGCAGTTTTTACTATATGCTCCAACAATACGAAGGAAAATTATTTTTGTCGCTGGATGTCCCTTCTAGATGTTCGTACGTTCATTGTTTATGACCTGTTTCCACCGGCTTAAATTTCAATCTTGTGTGCAACTGAGCTTCCCCTTTAAGTACACAATTGCCTGCAAATACAATGCTCCAATAATGATTTTTATTCTTAGCGAGCAAGTGAATCTTTGATTAAACTTTTTACTGCGCGATCCCCTTTCATAAAGTATGTAAATACCAAAGTATGTAGAGAATGTAATATGTGTATCTAAATCTATATGGAGTGTGCACGCTCTCCCGTGCCGTGCTGTTGAGCGTGTTTGCATCACCCTACGTACACTCCTCACCATGCTTCAGAGATTCCTAAAAATCTTCCTCCTACGTAAGATTAAGCAAGGCAGACATAAGTAGATACTGTACCGTACACACCACAGAAAGAGCCATTGTAACCAATCAGCCAAATGTTTTGCACTTCAACACGGAACACGTACGGCTGTTTCTCTCTGATCTGAGCCTTCTATAGACTTTCTTGCCGGCAATGCTGTGACTATTAGCCAGTATACGTAGCTGTCAGCGACAACCGCTGTGGTTGTAATCAGTGGTTTTATGATGACGTGTCCTGACATAAAAAGAACTGGCGCAGGTTCCACTGGTGGCGCATGGCTGAAGAAACAGCAGAGCTGGCGGCTACTGTCCCTTCTTCGGATACCCGGTTGTTGCACCCCATATGGACTTTGAACTTGCCGCTGAAAGGGCTCCATGACTGGCAGACACGGATCATTTTGTCCGGAGCCTTTCACATCTATCCTAATTTGCACCACATTAGCACGTGCTAGAACACGCGGAAGTCGGCTTCGCAAACTCAGCGTTTAGCGCAGACTCGGCGTCTGTGCTCCCGTGCTCCCCATTTCAGGCGCGAACACACGTGAACTGGCCAGGACAACAGCACGGGAGAGATTAAGGCACGAACACTCGGCTAAGTGTTCTCGAAGGTCGAGCTGGGCTACGCCCGGCGCCCTTCCCAAGGTACACGCTCACGTACGCTCGATATTTTTTCTTGGTATTTGTTTCTGGTAACTATGAACGGCTGAACTAAAAACTTCAACAGCCGTCCTGTTAAAAAGAATGGTTCACGCTTTTCTTGTTGGAGACATTTACCTTGTGATGCCACACCTATGCATTCGAACCGGCAACAAACGGTGTACGTGCATCGATGTGAAAGTATCCGAGAAAGTGTGTGCAGCTGTGCATGCGCCGATTAGTGTACGTCGTAGTGCACCCCCCCCCCCCAACCCATGCATTGTTTCTGTTCGTTACTAAGTCCCAATGGCTGCGCTACAACGTCTGTATAACCAGTTTAGCTATTTAACAAAAAATACGACCACAGGTGTAGCGCAACCAGAAATGGTTAACCCACGTCAAATGAGTAGACATGAACGTTTAAACCTCGCTATAACGCTGCAGCTGCTCGTAAGGAATTCAAACCGCGCGTGGTATTCCGATTTCCACTCGCACTCAACCCTCCCCTGCTAGATTGTTTGCGGAGCCGCAGCAGAGTCTCAAGGAGACCAGTTATTGGTTTGTCCGATGCACTTGCGTCCACCGTCGCATCAAGCGCGGAACGCTATGTTGTGTAAGTGGCTTCGTGGCTTTCCTCTCCCAACACCAGGTGGCAGCACATGCCTTGCTGGTGCGACGACGACGACGATGATGATGATGATGATCCACCTCCTCGTACAGGGAGGCATGATTCGGGGGATTTGTAGCTTTCCTCTCGCAAGTGTGAGCACATGCCTTACTGCTTGGCTTCCTCTATTTATAGAGGGCGGCATCTGCATGCAGTGGAGTCCTGAGACTTCTTGTGCGCGAAGACGAAACCTTTACAGTACCATAGTTATACACAGCTCCGCTGTCAAGAAATGGCTGCAGCTTACCTCTGCTAACACTCTATGTGCAAAGCGAAAGCTTGTCTTAGGCTTGTTCGGTATTGGTTTCTTTTAGGGGCGAAGCTCCTAAAGCCATGGGTCTGCCCATCCCTTGTGTCTCGTGGTACGTGACCGCCGCATGCTTTCGGAGATGTCGCAAAGTGGGGCGCGTTGCACGCGCAAGAACCGGCTGCGCAACCGGCAGCGCAAACTCGGCAGCGGGAGCGCGAGCTTGTCTGTGTTCGCCAACGCAATGGTTCGAGCTGTGCAACGAAGCCGACGGCCAGCTCCATCGCGGGGGAACGTGGAAACTCCTCCGTCACCTGATGGACGAAACCCAAAGCAAGGAGTACTAACGCCACCGGCTCGCGCAAATCATGTACGCGGCGACGAAGGAGCTCGGGGAACGGGAGGTACACAAGCGGCTCAACGAGCGCTACCTTCCCGAGACCGCGATGGAACAACAAGGAGAGTACGCCGGCCCGCCCAACCCTTCGCTCGACCGCGACATCGAGGAGTGGGAGGTCCGGCGCGCCACCCAGGCCCTGAACTGCCGATCGGCGGCGGGCCCGGACCGCGTCACGAACAAGGCGCTGCGTAACTTGAGCGACGCTGCCATAACATCGCTCACAAAGTACTTCAACGAGCACTGGCGAGCCGGCAGCCTCCCGCGACAGTGGAAGACGGCCAAGACAATTCTCATACCGAAGCCCAACAAGCCGCCGGGCATAGAGAGCCTGCGCCCCATCTCTCTCACGTCGTGCGTGGGGAAGGTGTTGGAGCACGTTCTCAACGACCGGTGGCAACGGTATCTCGAGTCCAATGGCCTGTACCCCGACCCGATGCTGGGCTTCCGCTCGCGGCTGGGGACACAGGACGCAATGCTGCTGCTGCAACGCGAGGTGCTGGCTCCGCCGTCGGGACCGACCTCGGACAACCGCGCCATACTGGGCCTGGACCTGCAGAGTGCCTTCGACAAGGTGAAGCACTCGGCGATCCTGGCCCAAGTGTCCCGGCTCGGCCTGGGACAACGGTCTTACAACTACGTTCGAACCTTCCTGACCGGCCGCACGGCCCGACTGGAGGTGGGCGGGACACAACTCGAGGAGCGAGAACTGGGCAGCGTCGGCACGCCGCAGGGCTCTGTCATCTCGCCGCTGCTATTCAAACTTGTAATGATCGGCGTGGCCCGCCGCCTGGACGAGCTACCCAACGTCCGCTACACTATCTACGCCGACGACATTACGCTGTGGGTGCCGGGCGGCAGCGACGGCCACATCGAGTCGGCGTTACAAGAGGCGGTGGACGGCATAGAGGAGAGCCTGCGCGGCACGGGTCTCCGATGTGCCCCGCAAAAGTCGCAACTCCTGGTCCTGCCTCCGACGGGACGTCACCGCAAAAAGACCGAAGCGGAGCGCAGCATCGGGGTGCGCGGGAGCGACGGCACGGCGATCCCCGAAGCGACGAGCATCCGCGTCCTGGGTATGCACATCGACGCCGGCCGACGCTACAACAACACCACGGTCGAACGGTTGGTAGCAAAGATGGGCATCGCCACGCGCCTCGTCAAGCGCCTCGCCACGCGGGCGCGCGGCATGCGAGAAGCGAGCCTGCTGCGCCTGCTGCAGGCGTTCGTGGTCAGCCAGGTGGCCTACGTGGGAGCCTTCCACGACTGGCGGACCCAAGAGCGCGCAAAGATCGACGCGGCGATACGCAAGTCGTACCGGGCGGCCCTGGGCCTCCTCAACAGCACGAGCAACGCGGCCCTCGCGTCTCTAGGAGTACACAACACGCTCTCGGAGATCAGCGAGGCGCAGCGAACGTTGCAACTGGAGCGCCTAGGGTCGACCCGCACGGGCAGAAGGTTACTACAGCGCGTGGGACTAAGCTGCTCCATCGGCGAGGAGGACGAGCTAGTACCGCTGCGCGGCGACATCGCAAGCAGCCTGGTGATCCCGCCGCTACCCAAGAACGTGGCGCCGGGGCGAAACTCGGAGCGGAGGATGGCGCGGGCGTGCGCGCTCGCCAAGGGGTACAATGGGAGGAGCGACGCGGTGTACGTAGACGCTTCCAAACGCCGCGACAGGGAAGACACCTACGCCGTGGTGGCGATACGAGCCGCCACGGGAGAAGTACTGAGTGCGGGCAGCGTGCGAGCCAAGACCGCCAGACAGGCGGAGGAGGCGGCCATAGCGCTGGCCCTGCTTCACCCCGACACGCGAACGGTGTTCAGCGACTCGAAGTCGGCCATCGCCAATCTCGCCAGGGGTATGGTCTGCAAGACAACGATGCGAGTCCTCTCCGGCATCGGGGAAGGCGCGCGCAAGAACGCAACGACGACCGTGCGCTGGTTTCCGGCCCACATGGGTCGGGAGCTGCGAGGCGGCTACAGAAACGTCAACGAGGCAGCCGACGCTGCGGCCCGTGATCTCGCCGCGTGCCGGGCCGCGCCAGCGACGGACGCCGACGTCGACGAGGAGCCAAGCAACGACGAGGACGACGACGGCGCAGAGCCCCTGACCACATACGGTGCTACGCTGTGTTGGTATAGGACAGAGAGGCAGGCCTATCCTCCGCCCCACCCGGGGCTCGCGAGGAGAGAGGCCGTGCTTCTACGACAACTGCAAACCGGGACGGTGCTTACGCCGGCGCTCGCGCGCCACGTGTGCCCGGACATGTACGAGGACGAGGTGTGCAGTGTGTGTGCGCGTGTGAACGCAGACTTGGCCCACTTGATGTGGGGATGTGCGGACCACGACTCAAGTGCGGGGAGGCCGATCCTCCCACCGGACATTGCGGACTCAGTGCGCTCTTCGGGGCGAGAAGATCAGCTAAGGGCCATCCAGCGGCTCGAGGCTGCACTGGACAGGCAAAGGCGAAAGGGGAACCCGCACTCCCCTCGGCCTCCTCCTGCGGGAGTGAGGGCTAGGGGCGACAGCGGCGGCACTCCAAGTAGCCCGCGCCGACCAGACGCAGACCTCGGGGTCGGCCCGACGCCGCGGTGAGCGGTGAAGACTACGGGACGGTGAAGCCCTGCGTGGCCTGATCCGTCCCCGACTGCCGGTACCTAAATAAAGTCCTTTCTCTCTCTCTCTCGCCAACGGAGGCGCGAGCCCACGTGCACTGCGATGGGGGGATCACGCAAGAGATCACGCCACGAACGCAGGCAGTCGTTCTCGGAGATCGAACGAGACGCAAGGACCTTTGCTCGTTTCCTCTCGTCTTGTTCGGGCACAGGTTCGCCCTAAATAAAAGTTCTTTCTTTACCGTTGTGTCCCATCCTACGTGACAAATTGTGGTGGAGGTGCGGGGTAGTCCTCGATGGCGCGGGGTCTTTCACCAGGTCTGGGCCTGGGAGCATTGACTCCGAAAATAAAAGTTGATTTGTACAATGTACGCACACAGTCTTACGTCTTTCTTAATGATGTAATGGGCGAACTTTCACGGGAGAGTTACGGTTACCGATGATCTCCCCCTCTCGAGCTTCGCCCACTTATCATCATTCATTCCGTGGATATGGCGTGATTTTTTGCTTAACATATGATGTAGCTGTAATTGTTATAACATTCATGCAAAGTGGGCTTTTGTCTGTGGTTGTGGTCCCGCTTCCGGCGTTTTGCAAGCCGAACGGCTTCTATTTTTCAATTTCCGACGCTAGCTTTGCGCGCTTGGCACTCTGAGCTCTCTCCAATGAAGTAGCTCGCCGGGCGGCGTATTTCCAAACGCTTCTCTGTACAGCGCATTGCATGCAATGACTCTTCGCGCGATTCAGAACGGTAATTAGGCGTTATCATTGAGTGCGGTCAGAACCTAAACCGTCTTCAAACATACCAAGTCACCATTATTACAAGAACAACACGTAGAATTGAGTTCAGAAAAAAAATGCAACAATGAATTAAAAAAGTAGACCCGCTGGTGCGCGAATCCAGGCCGCAAGCACCCGTACCGAGAACTTTACCTCGATTCAAGACAGCCAGATCGGCGGGCTGCTTTTACCATAGCTCAATAGAATAACGCGCGTCGCAACATCCCTAACGTCACGTGGGGCGCTCTGCAGCCAAGCGTTTGGAACCGGGATGCCGGGTTAGATTCAAAAGCGCTTAGAGTTTATTCTGACAGTAATTTAATGACTCTTGCGTTCTATTTGACATTGTTAAAGTGTGCATATCAAAAGTTACTAAATTGCGTTGTTCCCAGAACTTCACGGGCTGTTCACTTCTGTTGTTTTCTACTTTTTCAACGTGAGGTTAACACCCTAAATACTACTATTTAATGTCAAAATTACGTTAGGGTAATTTTTGAGGTAGGAACATACTCGGAAGGGTGTCGCAGGAATCTTTTCTCGGATGTATATAAATTAGTGGGTTTGTCGAAATATAAAAAAGTTTTAAATCTGTGCGGCATTTATACCGGTTGCCTAAAACTTCTAAATGAGAGGTTTCCATTTGTTTCTATAGTGCCAACAGAAAACATTATTATTTACTCATTTGTAATTATCTGAAAGGCTACAGCACCAAGGTAAAAACGAAATCAATGCACAATGCCTCAACATGCGCGAATCGCCATATGGGAAAATTTTAACTTGCTTCATTCGACCGTATGAAGCATCTAGTTCAACATTGTCTTTGACGACGAAGTCCGGTTAAAATAAATAACTCTTGTCCATTCTTCATTCGTAGATTCTGCACAGCAAATGCGGAGAACGATTACCTTACGCCTGCTATTCCACCATGTCACATATCTCTGTGCGAGTGCGCCTGAAACAGGACATTGAGTAAATAATTGTGCTTTCTATCTCATTTTATGTTTCTTCACCTATGGCTGCTCCTTTCTTCTCCATATCCCACCGTACAACCCACAATGTTTAACCAAAATATTGTTGCTGGTTTAGTGATGTTGACTATGATATTTCTCTCATACCAACGCTTTCCTTTATGATTCTGTTGTATACTTTTCGAAGCATAGAATTCTGCGTCCCTGCCGGCAGCCTTTTACTTTTCTTCTATTGGACTTCTGAGCACTGTTCCCAAACGTTCTGATATGCTCAATGCGGAAGTACTTCTGCATTGTTTATTCAGGCGTGTGAGCCTCGATGACACCCAGTGGGCTAGTATTTGTGCGAATTTCGTGGTGGCATTGAAACAGAAACCTCGAAATATTCACAAGATAATATATGTTGCTACTCCAAAGTTTTCCCTGTCATCGTTTCGAGCTTATCTGTTTCATGAAAACTGTTCATTTTCCTTTTGTTGGACGTGGTTTGGTTGAACTGCTACGACAGCGACCGCTGCAGCTTCCACACGCAGCCAAAGTTTCATTACCCCGGATGTGACAGCCCATTCGGCTTTATGATCTGCTCGCTCCACTCTCGCACTCAGCCGTCAAGTTGACCCGAAGTTTGCGGCGAAAAGAGGAGGCAGCTTATAATATAATAACGCCACAGAGTGTGATTTGCGGCCCTCTCCGTCCGTTCAGAGTTGTTTTCGTTGTCGCTGTAGACGGGCGAAATGGGATATGAAAGCGCCATAAATATTGCTCGTGCGTGAGACAAAAGATGTACTCAACGAGCGCAAAACGCCCGCTTGCCGGCAGATGATACGTTTTGCTTTCTGGTAACGGAAGCACTCATTCGTGCATTATTTTTGCTGTTCACTGTTGTTTCGGTTTCAGTCGGGTAAAGTACACAAAAAGTGGTGCGTGCACGCATCGTAAAAAAAGTAGCCGGTTTCAGTCGAAGCAAAAATAGTCTACGATGCGTGTTTCGTTTCCCGCGTTTTATGGCTGGCTTTATAGGACAACCAGCGTGCCACACAGTGTAAGAGTTGTTGTAGAGAAAGTACCGCTATGGGCATAAAGCACGGCTCGCGCCTAGTGAATCATGTAATAAATTCCCGTGTCACTGAGCCACTCACGCGTGTACAAGGCGCTTATAGGAAGGGATAAAGTGTCCCCAGCCGTGTTATTTAATATTATTCTGCAACTGTAAACACGGAAGAAAGATAAAGAAAAGCCAAGATTTTGGCTGTGTACGCAGTTATTAGACTTGAAAAAGAACTGGACAATCTAGTATGACAGTGTCTTGGGTTTTTCTTAAGCGATGTTCCAGAACTTCAAGCCATGTCAATATTCATTCCAGGCGCCTCCTTTTCTATCTCATTATCAGACATGCCTGCGGTTTCCAAACATAATTTGATAATATACCTACTAAAACGTTAAATGCATGCAGAAATATCTATCATGGCAACAAAAGAAAACCTGGCGCCCTACAACACAAGGCTGAATTCCCATTTGCGATATTTTCATGGAACCGCTCCAGTGCTTCTAATTGTGAAATACCAATTTCAGCCATATATTTTTATGCTCCTTTGTAATCTTCCTGGTATAATATAGTTTAGGCAGGGCACGCAAAAATTAAAAAGAAATGTGGCCAAAGGTTACGTTTCTTTCTAGTCCAAAATTAGTGCGTAGCTGTTATGTCATATAAGGCATTTAAGTTTTTAAAAACAACAAAAACAGAGCAAAAATTTAGGAGCGATTGCACATGAAGAAGCCGTAGCGCCTTCTTCACGACGAAGTGTTCGCTTTTATTGCCTACCATTCTTTTCCGAGTACCCACACAGCCAGGACAGTGTAACACCCTGAATTTCTATGCAAATGCAGATTTGGCGGAAGTAACAACTTTAATCGTTAAATTGGCGTAAATGGAGGTAATTTGTCGGACAGAATTTTGAAAAACCGAAAATAATAAAGCAGGAAAAAGAACCGTGAAAAGACGAACCATGAAACACCCTTCCGTTCCACAAAAATGCAGGTTTGGTAGAAGTAATACCTTTATTCGTTATAACAGCGTAATTGGAGTTAATTAGGTGTTACAATTTTGAGAAACCGATGTTGAGAAAAAATAGAAAAAATAGGTGAAATGACGAACCGTGTAACAGTCGGCATTTCCCAGAAAATACAGGTATGGCGGAAGTAACATCATTAATCGCTATATTAGCGTAAACGCACGTAATTTTTCGGGCAAAATTTTCAAAAACCATAAAAAAGGAACATAGAGAAATAGCGATAATGGCAAACCGTGTAACGCCTTAAATTACCAGAATGAAGATTTAGCCGAAGTAACATGTTTAATTGTTATAATTGTGTCAGTGGGCGTAATTGGCCCGACAGAATTTAGAAGAGCCCAACAATAGGGAAAA